>NC_077227.1:402724446-403025280 GCF_027887165.1 Monodelphis domestica | reverse complement strand
GGGAAGCTCTGCCTCTCCTGCCAATTGATATGAACTGAGATCATCAAGTACAATTACTTAATTTTATAGGTGAAGAAACTGAGGCTCAAGGAGGTTAGTATCTTGATTAAGGTCATATGGAGATTTTCATAGGTAGGATTTGAAAACATGTCCTATAATTACTGAGCCAGTGGGTTCCCCACCCTGACTCCCACCAGAATCAGTGTAAAGCCCTGTGCTAAGCAATGAGGATGCAAAGATGAAAACACTTGAGGATAAAAAGATTAAAAAAAACCCCTAAACAATACCTCTCCCCAAGAAAGTTAAATTCATATTCACTTAGAAGGAAAATCAAAATGCAAAATCACTTGAGGTGAGAAGGGAGAGCACTGACAAGTGAGAGTCTCAGGAGAAGTCTTAGAGGCATTAATGCCTCCTGAGTGGAGCCTTGAAGAAATCTAGGGAGGCTAAGAGGCAGAGGTAAGAAACACTTGTTGTTGTTGTTTCTTAATATATTTTTAAACCTTATCTTCTGTCTTAGAATTTATACTAAGTATTGGTTCCAAGACTAATGAGTGCTAAAAGCTAGGAAATGGAAGTTAAGTGACTTGCCCAAGGTCATATACCTAGGAAGTATCTGAGGCCAGTTTTGAACCCAGGTCCTATCTACTCCAAACTTGGCACTCTATCCACTGTGCTACCTAGTTGCCCCTTTGGGGAACCACTTGTAAAAAAGCAGAGAGGAAGAAGATAGAATACCATGTTTGAAGAAAAGTTAAATTCCCTCCTGGTTTTGACTTTCTATGTTAAATTAAGTTCATTAAACAGTATTAAGTTCTTATCATATGCTAAACTGCATATACTGTACCAAGTCAGGTACTAGAGATATAAAGAAAAATAAACAAAACAAAAATAATAACAGCAACAAAACACTTCTGGTTCTCAAGGAATTTATAGTCAACTGAAGCTTATAGATTGGGAGGTCCTTTCAAGGTCTGATATTCCATGGCCTAGGGTCCTCTGTAGCACTAATATTCTATCTATATTTAAATGCATATTTTAGCTCTGGCATTCTATTTTCTATAATCTATTCATCTTTCAAGCATTGATATTCCATGTTGTAAGGAACTTTCTGGCTCTGGCATTCTAGGATTGATTTTGAAGATATCATCCTACTGTGTTTAGAGAATCCCTTTCAGCTCTCACAGTGACCTTCTATGATCTATGTTCTAAGATCCCTTCATGCTCTAAGGATTACTATTCCTTTCTATGACTCAATATTTTTGTCTATTTGGAAGCAGATTCAAGATGGGCAAATCTAAAGTGAGGCATGAATAATATCCCATGGTATCTGAAATGATGTCCTTATATGATTCCTATAGAAGCATGAAGCTATAAAAATAGATCCCAATTTAATATAATTCAATAACATTTCAAAAGCCTACTCTAGAATGACCACAGACATAAAATCTTAACTTGATTTAATGGAACAGAAGAAAGTTATGGGTAGGCTACATTGTGGGAGATCCTGATCATGCATAGAAGAAATCCTAGACTGGGAACTGGAATGGACATCAGAGACCACATCATTCAACTCTTTTATTTGACAGGTGAGGAAAATGAAATATAAGGAGGTGATGTAACTTTCCCAAGATTACACCTACTACCTAGTAGGCCTTGGAGACAGGGTTTGAGTGAAGATCCTTACCCCAGGGACACCCACCTACCTTGTTGCTGTTCCTTGAACACTACATTTTATCTACCAACTCGTAGTTTTCACTGACCATCCTCCTCATACCTGGAATTCCATCCTTCCTTGTCTATGCTTCCTGACTTCCCTGACTTTCTTCAAGTCTTGGCTAAAATCTCACCTTCTACATGAAGTCTTTCCTGATCCTCCTTAATGCAAGGGCCTTCCCTCTGTTGATTATCTGCATATAGCTTGTTCATCTATAAAATTGTTTGTATGTTGTCTCCCCTATTTAGATCATGAGCTCATTGAAAAGAGGATATGTTTTTGCTTTTCCTGTGTACTGAAAACATAGCACAGTACCTGACACATAGTAGATTCTTTTAAAAAACACTTTATCTTCTGTCTTGGAATCAATATTGTGTATTGGTTCCAAGGCAGAAGAGTGTTAAGGGCTAGGCAGTGAGTTTTAAGTAACTTGTCCAGGGTTATATAGCTAGGAAATGTCTGAGGTCAGATTTGAACCCAAGATCTCCCATCTCTAGGCTTGGATCACAATACACTGAATCACCTAGCTGTCTCACATAATAGATTCTTAATAAACATTCGTTGACTTGATTTGGTTCTGATTCTTAGGCCAGTGATCTTTCTAGTGTACTAGAAGAGAGATAGGAAGCAAAAGAAAGATGCATCCTATGCCAACATAAGAAGAGAGATAAGAAAAAGAGATGCTTCTTTCTTTCTAGTAAAAAGGTACCTTTTAACCTCAGGCCAGGTCTGGTAGGGTTTGGGGTAAGTCTAAAGGTGGGAAATTGAGTGAAGAAGAGTGGGGGCTGACTTCAGACTTAAGTCTGGATAGCTTCCCCAAAGGAAAAGCGTGCATTGGAAACTTCTTGATCTGAGGATGCTCTATAATATGGCATAGAAATTAAATTACATTTACCATCTGGGGAAATATGAACCACAAATGGAAATCTGAACAAAAAAATGGGCCATGAATTCTGACCAGAAGCAATGAGTCTAAACACAAGATTTCCAGGTTCCCAGATATAGGGACTATTCATGAGATGACAGGGGGAAGTTTGGAATGAAAGGAAAAAGATTTCTCACAGGCAAGAGGTACCTATTTCTCAACTTTGCCCCAGTCAAGCCTCATGGGATTTGGAGTAAGGTAAAAGGTAAGAAGCTTATTTGGTACTAAATACTAGAAAGAGTCCCTGAAAGGGAAGCATTCATGGGAAATTCTTTGACCTGGGAAAGGTCTATCCCATGATATAGAAATTAAATTAAATTCACCATCTGAGGAAATCTGAACCATAAACTGCCAGTGTTGCCTCCTTTTATTGATGTACATATGCATTTGAAAAGCACCCTGTTGCTCCCTGACTTTTCTCTCTCCTATGAGAATAGAAGTCCTTTAATGTCTCTCACAGAACTCAGTTAGAAGGTTTGGGTCTCTGCAGAGCTGGTCACTGGATCACTTCCATGAAAGATATTGTGATGTTTTCATTTAAACTAGAGTTTTATATCACAAGCTTGTCCCACCCCCAACTCCCATCCTGGAGAAATATCTTACTAAATGCCCCCACAGGTGAAAACCACTTCTTACAAGTTATGTCCATTCCCACAGTGAATGTTCAGCTTTTCTCTTTGCTGAGAGTAGGAAGCCTGCTGAAGGCTGCCTGATCCCTGATCAAGATGTTTTCACCTATTTCATGTTTCATCTACAATTTGCTTTTCTAGCTTTCATTTGCAAGAGAGAGGAAGCAGAATCATTAGGCTCCTAGAAGGAACCAGTATTTAGTTGAAATAAACTGACACAAACCCATGGGCTTTTCCATTAGGAAGCTTCCTTGGTAGACTCAAATAGTGAAGGTAGGTCATGGTTTTCAGATCCCAAGTAGAAGAAGAGCAAAAGAAGGCATTTTATACAAAAACAAAAAACAAAAACAAAAATATTCAAACTCAGCGTTCCAATATATTTTATTCACTATGACCCTGATTGGAAGTGACTGCCTTGTCCCTAGTTGGGGAGTTGAATGTGTAAATTACATGGACAAACAAGGCAGACATTACTAAACTGGAGTAGGTCCATGGAGGGTAAATAGGATGGTGAACAGACTGGACATGATACTATTAGGTGCTCAGTGGGATGGAATTGGGGATATTTAGTTTAGAGAAGAGAAGACTTAGGAGTTCATAAATATTTTCAAATATTTGAGGGGCTGTTATGTAGAAGAAGGATGAGGCTATGCTACTTAGCTTCAGAAAACAATCCATTAATCAACAAATATTTAATAAATAACTGATTTGCCAAGCACTATACCAGACACTAGGGAAAAAAGTGCAAATAATAAAACATTATCTATTCTTGGGGAGCTTATATTCTAATAATAGTACTAGGACAATAGGTAAAAATTTCAATGGGACAATTTTTAACTCAGATTAACTCAGGAGGGAAGGAAAAAAAAACTCACCCGGTATTGGATATGTGGATTGTGAGAAAGTAAGGCATTGAAGAGAAGGAAAGATCTAGAATTCAAAATTCTACCCAAGGTAGTGGGGGTCAAGTGTAGCACATGGGCATTAGGTGCCAAGAGGGAAGACAAAAAGAGGTGATCAAAGGAATTGATATGGATGACAGAGAAAGTACAGGAATCCATCTGATTTCTACCAAATTACCCTCAAAAAAGCAATGATATAATGCCTCAAAATGAATTCTGGAGCAGCATAATCCATAAAAAGCCACGGTGAAATACTTTTAAAGTTCAAAACAACTTTGAAAGCTCTGGGGATATAGTGGAGGTGGAGCACAGCTCATCAGGTCAGGTCCCAACAATTCTCAACTCAAGTAGCAGTTGAGACTTCTGGAACTCTCATGTTGGGGAGTGTAAGAGATCAATGCTGCAGGCACCCTGGAAAAACAGATGCAATGAATAGAAACTTGAAGAACTGTCCATCAAGGAAAATTCCAGAGGAGATTGTGACCTGGGGAAGGCAGTTAAACAGGCAGACATAAAACTGCTACTTACTGATTCTTTTTCCTAATACTTGAGGAGGAAGAGCCAAGGAGATTTCTCTGCCTTTTGGTTGCTTATTTCTCTCTGAGATATTTGGAGCTTGGCTCTGAAGACCCTTGAACTATTAATAACATCCCCCTTATAAGACTATATAATACTACTTCCTGACTTCTCATTACGTTATTGCTCAGTGTGCTTGCCCAGCAACCCAATATTACCATAAATAACATAACAAAAGGAACACCTAATACAATTCCTCATGCATTAGGCTTTGAACAGAACAATTAATAACCTGGAGAAGATCCTCCCTGCATTTTCTTAGATATGTCATGCATGCAGGATTTGAAAAATCAAAATCTTCCCTCTGTTCCTCAGTAGGCCAATTGGTCAGGGTCTTTTCATTCCTTGTCTTCTCAATGAATTGCCTACATTTGTGGGGGCTAAATAATTCAGAGAGGAGGAATTGCATCTTCAAAATTGGGCTAAAATTTTTAAATGCCGTCTTCAATTCTTTATGAGCTTGGTGAGGTTCGCTGACAAACTTTGGTAACCTATGGTGTATGGAATACCTGTGTTGTAAACTGTTTATGCACTTTGGGATGAAGTACTCCTACATTATCTGATATCTTTGCAATGTCTCTTAATAGTAAAAAATTTTCAGCCTCATTGTTGTCCTTGCCTTTTTCTTTGCCATTGTCTTGTGCTCCTGTCTTATTTTTTCCTTTAGCTTTCTTGTTATCCTTGTCCTTAAAGCCCAGTATCTTTCTGCCCACTTCCAACCTTAGCCTGATCTAATCCCTGTTTCTTCAGAAACTTCTCACACATATTTTTCACTAGTTGTTCCAGGTTTGTATCAATAATCATAATCTGAGCTGCCTTCTTTGGTGTTAAGAACTTGAAAATATTTCTTAGATAAGTGAAGGTCTCTATGGCAGCCATGGTGAAAACATAATCTGTGTAAGGATTTGCCATATCACCCTGTCAGTGGTGAAAGGCATGTTCATTATGAAGGAAGTTATGAAGATTAAATTGTAATCCCCTGATTATAACAATGAAGGTACTTAGCCCTTCCTTTATTGGGAAGATTGAATTGTAATCCATAATCTATTTTTAGATTTTAATCTACAAAAAGTGTAAACTCAGTATTTGAAGTAGATCTACCCATGTTAGCCACAAAAAAGGTGTGAACTAACTAATAAAGTCATGGACTAACTAGAAAAAGGTATTATCTAACCAAAAAAGGTATAATCTAACCAAAGAAGGTGTGAACTAAAGAGTGGGTAGTCTTGGAGAGGGCATCTGCTGTGATTGGTAGACATGAAATTTAGGGGAGGTGACACAAGAAAAAAAGATCTTTAAAAAGAGGACCACAGATTGGTGATGGAGTACTATTGTGCTAAAAGGAATAATAAAGTGGAGAAGTTCCATGGAGACTGGAACAACCTCCAGGAAGTGATGCAGAGCGAGAGGAGCAGAACCAGGAGAACATTGTACACAGAGACAAACACACTGTGGTATCATCGAACGTAATGGACTTCTCCATTGGTGGTGGTGTAATGTCCCTGAACAACTTGCAGGGACCCAGGAGAAAAAAACACCATTCATAAGCAAAGGATAAACTATGGGAGTGGAAACACCGAGAAAAAAGCAACTGCCTGAATACAGAGGTTGAGGGGACATGACAGAGGATAGGCTCTAAATGAACACTCTAATGCAAATACTATCAACAAAGCAATGGGTTCAAATCAAGAAAACATCTAATGCCCAGTGGACTTACGCGTCGGCTATGGGGGGTGGGGGGGGAGGAAAAGAAAATGATCTATGTCTTTAACGAATAATGCTTGGAAATGATCAAATAAAATATATTAAAAAAAAAAAAAAAGAGGACCACAGAGTCCAGAAGGAGATATTCCAGTCCATAGATCAAAGAACTCTGACTTGGAGTTGGAATGGAGGATGAGTCTCTCGAGCTTGGAGTGAAGAAAAGTCACTCAAGGAGAGACTGGAAGAATCATCAGACATTTGAGGAAAGACTGGAAGAGGGATGCTTGGGACTTGGCTGAGGAACTGGACCCCTGGAGGAGTTCAAAAGATCTCAGACTGCTTTCCTTTTAGACTGTCACCTTTGGTTAGTGAAAGGCTGACTTAGTGACCCTGCTTTTCTGGAGTTGTAAACCTCTGAGAAAGGCCCATCATCTCGAGATTCTTTTCCCTGATTAGGGCTTTAGAATTTATACCTGGCTCAGAGGAAGCCAGAGTTCTCTTTCCCTGTATCTCATTCCTTAATATCTTCCCTCCACTGTAAAATAAAATACCATAAATTCCATTTTACTTTATTAATTCATTTTGGGATTTAGAAATTAAATCCCTGGTGATCACCAATTAAATATTTCAGTCCAACCAATAAAATCTAACAAAGTAGAATTGGATATAAGCCCTATTGTATCCATTACAATGTTAGTCACTGCACTGTACATAATATTGTAAATCCAATAGCAGGCTATGATAGTAAATACCACCATGCCACATTCTACTTGTAGAAACATCTTTCTTTCTATGTAACCTTCACTACTTTTGGGATAGGGTAAGATCTTTTCTGGGGTGCCAAGTTGTATTAGGTGATCCTTTTGTTATATTATTTATGGTAATACGGGGTTGCTGGGCAAACACACTGAGCATTAAGGTAATGAGAAGTCAGGATTCTTTCTCCCTCCCCCCCCCCAACTTCTGTTATCCTCTTCATTTGGTGTCAAACTGGGACTCAGAATAAGTAAGTTGACTGAAAATTTCGCAGATAACTCACTCTCTAAATTGTTAGAAACAGGGGTTTATTTTAAAGAAGGAGGAATAAGGGATTTCTATAGGAAAGTGGGGTTTAGGATTTTCCCTGATCTATTGTAAATCTTAAAATGAGTTAAGTAGTATTATATAGTCTTATAAGGGGAATGTTATTAACAGTTCAAAGGTCTTCAGAGCCAAGCTCCAAATATCTCAGAGAGAAATAAGCAACCAAAAGGCAGAGAAATCTCCTTAGCTCTTCCTCCTCAAGTATTAGGAAAAAGAATCAGTTAAGTAGCAGGTTTTTGTCTGCCTGTTTAACTGCCCTCCCCAGGTCATAGTCTGGAATTTTCCTTGATGGACAGTTCTTCAAGCTTCTATTCATTGCATCTGTTTTTCCAGCCTTCCTGCAGCATTGATCTCTTATGGGGTATGGGGGGTGGGTGGACAGCTGCTTAGGAGATTAAAGGGGTACTTTTTCTGACTCTGAGTGTAAGACTTTTGTTGCATTGTCCAGAACCAGGTCACAGTCCTAAAACCCAGTTGCAGGGTGAGGAGGAACACTAGGATACACCAGCACTTGCAACCACCGGGGAGTAAGAGACCTTAGTCACAGTTCTAAGAGGTAAAAGAGTGCTTGATATTACCCACAGAGAAGAGCACACCTCTCCTTACATCTTGCATCTTGGAAGAACTGGAAGCAGAAAGATCATCAGTGCCAGCTCTGAAGGCAGCTACACCAAAGAACCTGAAGCTTGGTATAGTGTTCCTTTTACCACAGTTATAGAGCCTTATTTTAACAGTTTTTTTTTTAATTAAAAGAAAAGGCAGGAAAACAAACAAACAACAACAACAAAAGAAACTCAACATCAAAAGTTATATTGGTAACAGGGTAACTCAAACTCAGAAGAAGACAACAAAGTCAGTGCTGATGCATCAAAAGCCTCCAAGAAAAAATTGTTAATTGCTCTCAAGCCCCAAAAGAATTAATGGAGTATTTGAAAAGGGAGATTAAAAATCAAATAAGAGAGGTAGAAGAAAAATTAGAAAAAAAGAGACAGGAAAATCATGAAGAAAGAGTCAACACCTTGTTAAAAATGACACAAAGAGTACTGAAAAAATTAATACCTTAAAAAAACAGAATAGGCCAATTAGTAAATGGGGCAGAAAAATCCAAAGAATAGAAGAACTCTTTAAAAACGCAGAATTGGACAAATGGAAAAAGTATATACAAAAATGCACTGAAGAGGAAAACTTCTTGAAAGACAGAATTGGCACTTTGGAAAAAAAGGTACAAAAATTCACTGAGAAAAAGAACTTTTAGCAAAGTAGAATTGGAATGGAATGGAAATCAAATGGAAAAGAAGGTACAAAAGCTCACTCAAGAAAATTGTGCCTTAAAAATTAGAATTGGGCAAGTAGAAGCCAATGACTTCTTAAGACATCAAGAAGCAATACAAAGTCAAAAGAATGAAAAAAAAAATAGAAGGAAATGTGAAATATTTTATGGGAAAAATAATTGACCTGAAAAATAAATCCAGGAGAGACAATTTAAGAATTATTGGACTACCTGAAAGCCACTATCAAGAAAAAGAACTTGGATATCATCTTTCAAGAAATTATCAAGATAAAGTGTCTTGATATTCTAGAATCAGAAGATAAAATAGAAAAAGAAAGAAAATAGAAATAACCTCCTAAAAGATATGCCAAAAGAATAACTCTCAGGAAGATGATAGGCAAATTCCAAAACTTCTAGGTCAAAGAGAAATATTGTAACCAGTTAAAAAGAAACAATTCAAATGCCATGGAGCCACAGTCAGTATAACATGCTCAGTAGCCTCTAAATTAAAGGATCACAGGGTCTGAAGTACATTCCATCTTTCATATTTCATTCTTTAACTCCTTTTTGAGTCCCTTGAGAGCTTGTGACCAGTTTCCATTATATTTTTGGTAAAGTTTGGATGTGTTTGCTTGTTTTTCACTCTCTGTTGTTTCTGCATTTTTCTCTTTTTCTCCTTATCCAGGATCAAGGGCTTTTTGTGCTGTTGTTTATTCCTTTTGCCCACTAGTGGATTGGGGTTCCTGCATGTTGGTGTTCATTGCATTTTTAGCTTCTGTCTCATAGGGCTTTGCCTTAGTAGTATCTTCCCTTCCCTGTCAGAAGCCTGAGTGAGGGCAGGTAGATCTGGGTGTTCTTTGTGTAGTGTGCTTTAAAGTGTTTTACCCTGAGGCTATCTTTCTAGTCCTTGCTGCCTCAGCTGTGGTCAGCCATGTTTCTGTCCCCTTCTGCTGCCCAAGCTACACACTCTTCAGTCTTGAGTCTTGCTGCCAAGGCCTTGAACTGCCCTCAGGGGTAAGTCTGTGGTGCTTCCAATCCTGCCCCCAAGAATTTAGAGATTGCCTCAGCCCTTGCTCTAACTCTGGTATGGAAGGCAGTGTGGGGGAGTGGTGATCAGTTTGCACTTTGATTAGTTCAGCTTTGCCACTTTATAGCATGGGAATCCTCATTCATTACCTTCCTTTAATGCTGCATATCTAGTAGGAGAGCCCCTTCACTAAACCGAGTTTGTTTTCTGTCCTTTTAAGACACTTTGTAATGATCTGTTAGAAGTAGATTCAGAAGGATAATGCTACTATGTTGCCATCTTGGCTCCTATCATCCCTGGAATGTATTCCAGAGGGCAAAGGAGCCAGGACTTCAATCAAGAATCACTTACCCAGCAAAACTAAGCATAATCCTTCATGGGGAAAATGGGTATTCAATGAAATAGAGGATTTTTTAATTATTCCTGGTAATAAGATCAAAACTGATGGAAAATTTGACTGTCAAATATAAGACTCAAAAGCATGATAAAAAAGGTAAACAAGAAAGAGAATCAAAATATTTTCAATAAGGTTAAATTGTGTACATCCTTACATGGGGAGATTCTTGTGATGCCAAAGAATTTTGTCATTATTAGGGCATAGACAGGGGGTGAGGGTGTGAGTTGAATCTAATGGAATGATATAAACAAAATAAAATTAAGGCATGAGAAAGAGGAATGCAATGGGAAGAAGGGAAAAGGAAAAATAGAACAGGGTAAAATTAGTTCACAGAAAAGAGGTACAAAAGAGTGTTCACAGTGGAGAGGATGAGGGATTTGGGGAGGAGAGCATGTGTGCTTTACTCTAATCAGAATTAGCTCAATAAAGGAAAAACATAAACAATCAATTGGGTATATAGAAAACTCTCTTACCTTATAGGAAAATAGAAGGGGAAGGGGATACGAGAAGGAGGAGTTGATAAAAAAGAGGGCAAATTGGGGCAGGGAGAGGTCAGAAACTAAACAGGGGTAAATTGGATAGAGAATAAATATCCAGTAATCATAATGGTAAGCCTTTTGTTTTTTTACAAATCTCTTATAAAGGCTTCATTTCTTAAATACATAATTAAATGAGTTAAATATATATGAATACAACTCATTCCCCATTTGATAAAATGGTCAATGACATTTCTCAAACAAAGTAATTTCTAGTCATACAAAAAATTTTCTAAATCACTATTAAGTAAAGAAATGCAAATTAAAACAACTCTGAGGTACCACTCCACATCTATCAGATTAGTTATTATGACAGAAAAGAAAAATGACAAAATTTGGAGGGGATGTGGCAAGCCTGGGGCACAAATCCATTGTTGGGGGCATTGTGACCTGATTCATTCAGGAGAGCAATTTGCCAAAAGGCCTGTAAGACAGTATATACCCTTTGACTGGGAAATACCATTACTAGTTTTGTATCCCAAAGAGATAAAAGCCCTCAACGAAAAGCAAAAATGGGAAGGGTCAATAAGTACAAAAATATTTTAAGCACCTCTTTTTAGTGGGGCAAAATGCAGAATGACTGAGTTATAATATATGGTTGTAATGGAATACTATTGTGCTGTAAGAAAAGACAAGCAAGAGGAGCTCAGAAAAAAAAAAAGCTGTACAAACTTACAGAAACTGAAACAGAATGAAATAAGTAGAACCATGAGACACTGTACACAGTGACAGGAATACTTTATATTGAACAACTGTTAATAACAGCTATCCTCAGCAATACGATGATCCAAAACTATCCCAAAGGACAAAAAATGTCATTTTCTTCCAGAGAAAAAGAAATCTGAATCCAGACCAAAGCAAATTGTTTTCACTTTATTAATTTTTTTTCCTGTTTGAGTTTCCTTCCACAAAAGGATTAATATGGGAAAATATTTAACACTTGCAAATATAAAATCTATTTGAGATTGCTTACCATATCAAGGGAGACAGGGAATTAGGGAGGAGTAAAGGAGGAGAGATTCAACATTCTTTGAAAAATGTTGGAAACTGTTTTTACATGTAATTGGGGGAAAATATAATGAAATTTAATACCTCAAAAATAATTATGTAGGTAAGGTGCTTTACCTGGAAGCACTAAAATAATTTTTATTTTTTTATTTATAAACATTTTCACTTATAAATATTTTTATTTATATATTATATTTTTGTTTTACTTATAAAGATAGATAAATAATAGTAGCAATAGTAGTTGTAGTAGAAGTAATAATAATATTAGAAGTAGTATTAATAGTATTAGCAGTTGAACTAATAGTAATAGTAGTAGTAGTGGTAATAACAATAGCAGTTGGAAAAGCAAAAGCAGTAAGATGGTGGTGATACAAATTATTATTAAACCTTTTCCAGCTTGACTCTATTTTTGTCTCAGGACATCCCTAAAGGTGTTGGTGTTTTCCCAGGTAGATTAATCCAAGTCAAGCAGGAACTGGTATCCATTGTTCCCTTGTACCTTCATTCCTTTTGGTTTGGGCAAGGCAAATGAGGTACATGGAAGGATGGCAAGAGAGAATACTGGAGTTTGGTTCTAAGGACTTGCTGGGCTTAAGTCTTTGTTCTGACTTGATGAGTGGGACCCTGGGCCAGTCACCCAAACCTCTCTGAAACTCAGTGGGTTGTACTATGGGATTGTAAAATAAGATGAAAGATTCATAGATTCATAGGTTTAAAGTTGGAAGAGGAAGCTTTGAACTCTAATAAATCTTGGAGAAGTAATGCAGCATGAGAATATGATTGATGGGTTTGACATCAGGAAGACCTGATCTGCCTGTGATATTTAAGAGCTGTCTGACCATGGGTGAGTGATTTAGCTCTCTGAGCTTATTTCCTTATCTGTAGAATGGGGCATATAATACTTATAGAACCTACCTCACTAAGTTGTGAGGATGAGACACACTGATTTATGTAAGTTGCTATATACATGTTAGATATTATTACATGAAATCTTATTTTATTTGGAAGAATATAAAATTCTAAACTGTAGACTCAGCTTTGGGAGGTTGGGTAGAATAGATATAAAAAAAAAAAAAACAAACAGAGCTAACCTCTCTACTCCACATAAGCCTTTATATCTATCTACCTGCCCTACAAAATAAGCATGAAAATAAGTCAGTATAAAAGTAAGAAATGTCATCTGGATATCTTTCTATTCCAAAAAAACCTCTGGGAATAGAAATGGATGAGTGGGCCTCCTACTTATTGTTCTATCTCCTTGGGTTTCTGGGTAAATAGTTTAAGATTGGTGAACCAACCACAGTATGGGGCATGTGGTTCCTAGGGAAGAGACTGAGGTTAAATCCAAGCTTCTCATCTACTTGTCTTAATTTTAACCAACAAGTATTCTATTGACTATGGTATTCCATCCACCAGTCTTTGGGTAATGCTTTTAAATGAATAGAATATATATATATGTGTGTGTAACTAGTCAGCAGCAGAAAGAATGAATGAAAGTTTTTGATCCAACCAACTCATGTTTGAATCCTGAAGCCTTGAAATCCAGGCCCCACAAGTCTTTTTAGTCAGTCAGTTAATTAATATTTCTTCTACTTCTTCTATGTGCCAGACTATACTAAATGCTAAAGATACAAAGAAATGCAAAAGACAGTCTTTGCCCTCAAGGAGCTCATAATATAATAGGGGAAGACAACACATAAGAAGAAGATATGAAAGGATCAAGAGAAGGGGAGAAGGGGCATAAGGTGAGGAATGTAGCCGAATGGAAAATTATGAGATAGTTGCCTTGAGAACCTTCCTTAAACGAAGAATCTAGGAGTAGTTTTCCATCAACCACCTTCCACTCTCTCCAACTAGAGAGAGAGAGAGAAAGACCTAGGAGCAGGAAGCACTGTCCCACTGTATGTGTCTGATTGCTTCTCATGCCTCACAAATACGTCACATCCATGAAGCATCATTTGGTAATAAATAAATGTAGTCTTTGAAGATGCCTCAATGTCTCCATAAGGACATGTACATAACATCCTTCCATTCTGCATCTGCTGTTCTGACTACATGATTCCACACCCCCCAACCTCATTCCCCTGGCAAAGATCACCAAGAGAACCTTTAAAATCTCATGTACCAAACTTTCCCAAACCAAGGGATCTTTTGTTCAGATATAGTAACTTCTAGTGACTGTGGTTCACTCTCCCTTCATTCAGCATCTGTGATCTGCCTGGTTTTTTTCAACTCCATAGAACAAGATGGCCCCACAATGGATACTTTCCACTGTTCTCCCTCTTCTTTCTTACTTCTTTTGTATGTTGTCTGCCTGCATTATATTGTAAGGTCCTTGAGGGTAGAAGCTGTCTTTATTAATTGTATCCCAGCATTTAGTATATCATCCAACACACAGTAGACTCTTACTAAATGTTGATTGGATTAGGTCTTGGTGCTTAAATTTTAAGGAAACTAGACTTTTTCCAGATCTGCTAAAATAGACTGCTATAAATTAGAGGGATAGTTTCAGATGACTTTCAGAAGTATAGGATCCGCCAGCAGCTCCTATATAATGAACCTATGGGTGGTGACCTGAGAAGGAAATTGGAGGCTAGAGGAATATGGATGTAAGATAGATAAGGCAGTCAAAGGAAGAGACACAGGAATAAAGACTCAGAGACCACAAGTTAAAACTCTGGGGAGTTGCAAGTTCTGAAATTACCTCTCTAGAAAGAGAAAGCAAGTGGAGAAATTATAAGTATGAGAAACAAGAGTACATGCATGGAGCTGAGAACTCCAGGATATCCCCCATGGACCAGGTGGTCAAGAGATTAGTGGGAGATATGTGGGGCAGTCAGATATGAGGAGGCCATTATAGGCCATAGCAAGATTAAGAGGTGCAAGGAGCAAGAGCAAGAACAAGGGCTGTGAAAGCAAGAGGTGTAAGAGAAGAGGAGGCTTGCACATGTTCCCCAGCCCTTATTGGGGACCTTAGAAATGTCAAGTGGGAGGTGATTAATGAATATATGACATGATATAGGTTTTTACATTGGTAGAATTGACAATGATGGAATCAAAGAGGAGGAGATTAATCCAACCTGAGCTTTGTAAATGAATGTAGTCCAAGCCAGGGCACTGTGGCTGTCAACGCCCAGCCCAGGAATTTGCTAGTCCTTTGCACTAGTCCTTTGGACTGTCCCTTTCCATACAATGAACATTAAGTGATCTGACCATGTGTCTGGTAAATGAATATATAGGATACAATATCAATACATAAATCCTACTTCCAAGATGCTAACATGCCTGGTATGATACAAGAAGAGTCCTTGAACTCTTTAAAAGTAGAATATTATTTCTCTTAGACACAGGAAAAACTTATCCCAATGTTTGAATTCTGGAACTGTGATGCCTCTCCCCTCCCCTTTTCCTGAAGTTTACTTTGATTTTTCAGAGGCCCTTTGGAGGGGGTCCCAATATATCAGGTGAAAGTAGAATAACCAGACTCCAAAGGTCAGCCCAGCTATCTGGCTCATGGCTCAGACTAGAACTTTCAAGGATGGTTAATTTCTTTGGGGAACTGCATTGTGAGGAAGGTGCACGTGAGACTCAGTAGGAAAGACAGTAGCTTTGCACTCTGGTCAGGGTATCAAAAGGCAATTTTTTATCACAAGTAAAGAGAAAATTTATATTTTGAAAGGCAGGAGAAGGCATTGCCACATGTTGATGGATCCTGAAAAATCCAGACCTGGAAGAAGGGTATCACAATGTCTGTTTTCTAGGAAGCATATGATGGTAGATGGGCCAGTTAAAAGTCTTCTCAACAGCTCCTTCGAGGCCTCCTTTCTTCAGATCCCTTTTTTTAAAATTTCAGAACCTATTGGTGAGTAAGTTGGAGAATATAAGGTGCCCTGGTAGACAGGCATTTCCTTCAGGGAGAACCTTAAGCTCACATACATTGGCTTGGCTAAATATTATTCTTCACTGTATCAATTATGGTCTGGACTAAAGCCCCATGCATTCTAAGCTTTATCATTTAGTAATTTATTGATGACTTGGCTTCATTCACTTATTTCTGGAACTATTGCAGGTGCATTTTTGACTTGTCTGTCTAGCCCAGCCTTATATGATGCCTTTGTTTACTTGTCCGAATCAACCAAAAAATGTGCAGTCTGAAACTTCTCCAGACAGACACTTGGGGTGGTCTGACCATGTCTCAGGAGAGTTGTAGGCTCTTTAATAACTCTTTCGACCTGATCATAGATGGAAAGTTGGAAGGGATCATAGGTTCATATATTTAGAGTTGGAAGAGACCTCAGAGGCCCTCTAGTTTAACCCCCTCATGTCATGAATGAGGAAACTGAGATCTAAGGAGGATTGACTTGTGCCAGACTGCAGAGAATTGAATTTCAGAGGCAGGATGTGAACCCAGGCCCTTTGATTCCAGAGCTAATGCTTTCTATTATGCCAGCGAATGTTGGAAATCATCTCATCCAATACTTTATGTTTTAATGATGAGGAAACTGAGGATGGTATGGATTGTATGTTTATTTTTTATTTTTCATGAATCTAAGAATGCAGCTCCTTGAAAATATTAGATTCCCAGAAAATTTTTGTTGAATTAATGAAGGTATAATTATAGGAGTTTCTGACATAGAAAAAAGGACACTGTTCCACCATTTTATGGTGACATTCAAACTTTGTTTTAATTCAGTGATCCTTACCCCCCTCCCTAATTTTTGTGGAACCTGTTCTTTGTTTATTTGGGGAATTTTGGTGTGTATGTGCCTATTCTCAGCTTTTAGAAGAAAGTGATAAATCCCAAGAATATAAACACCTATTTAGAAGGAAGGAAGAAAACACAGAGCATGTTCTAAGGGAATCTTCAGATCATTCCATATTATTCTGAGTCTCCTTCATATCCTCAGTTGTGGATGAGGAGAACAAATATCAGGTTGGCAACCTTGTGGTCCAGTAAGAGCCTCAAACACATTTGTGGAATTGTTTTGATTTGTAAAGGTTGCATAGAATCCTTCAAGATCCATAAAGAACTGTGAACCAGGATGGTGAAAGGTCTCAGATTCATGTTACATATAAAATAATTGAAGGATATTTGCCTGGGACAAGAAAAGGCTTAGGAAGAAGCTGATATCTATTTTTAAGCATTGGAAGGGCTATGGAAGAAGGATTAGACACATTCTGTTTTGTTCCAAAGAACAAAGCCAGGATCATTGGATAAAAATCAGAGAGAGTCATTTTTAGGCTTGATGTTAGGGATAAAAACAAATACACAGACAAGCAAGTAAAGGTTTCCTAAAGATCAAGCTGTTCAGAAGTAGAATGGGCTGCTTCTGGAGATGGTGAGGTCTCTCTCATTGAAGAGTCTAAAACAGTTTGGGTGACATAAAGTTATTGTGGGGACTCCATTCCAGTTATGAATTAGGCTAGATATCCATTGAGATCCCTTCAAAATCTAATATTGTAAACTCTCTCACTTTGTATGTGGTGAAACTGAGTCTCAGAGATGAGAAATGTCTTACCCAAAGTAAAATGCTTACTTAGGTAAAATGTAGACACTTACTACCATTCTCTTTTTTCTTTTCCCATTCTAGGCTTCCTCTTGCTTAACTAGGTAAGGAGTGTAGATTCTGACATTTTAGAAAAACGTGTAGATTTAAAAGCGAAAATAATTTGGCAGAATTCATCATTTCTTGAGAATTCTGGATAATTTAGGTTTTTTTTTTTTTTGGTAGATTTTGCCAAGAAGCTAAGCAACATACTCAAGGGCATAAACATGGTTTCTTACCCATCAGCTACATCCAGCAGGGAAACCCTCACACACATCTGTTCCAGAACAATTTCCTTGGATCTCAGTGTCTGGGTCCAGGTCTTATTTTGATTTAGAAAATTACCTAGTTCAGATACATTGGGATTGTTATCTCATACTTAAGAGATAGCTTTGGTATCATCCTAGTATCACAGGACTACATTCTCTGTTTCTTTTCTCCTCTTTTTTCAACAAGCATTTATAGTGTCTATTATGGGTTAAAATTTGAGGGGAATAGCAAGGAGATCAGTGTCATTGGATTTAAGAATATATGTGTGTGTAAGTCGTCAGAATACTGGCAATGTACATGTAGCTGGGAGAAAGGTTATGAAGGTCTTTAAATCCAAACAAAGGATTTTATATTTGAGCCTAGAAGTGAAAGGGAGTAGCTAGAGTTTACCAAGTAGGTGAGGATAGGTGACATGGTCATATCTGAACTTTAGGAAAATTATTTGGGCACTTGAATGGGGGATAGACTGGAGTTCTGACCATTATAAACTCTTGAGGGATTAATGGATTAATACCTCTTTTACAAAAGGTCAAGGAAAATAGAGGAGTAATCATCACCTTTCTGCATCAAATGAGACAGTGAGAGGGATGTGTCCCCTAAAGCTGTCAAAAGTGTACATTACCATCCTAAAGTTGGTCATGAAAAATTGGCTTGATGAAGATGAAGGTAAGAATCACAATTCTGATTAAATGGAACTGGAGATATAATAAAAAACAATAGATGTGAAGATTAATAGGCAGTTTTCAAATGAAGAAATCAAAGCTATCAAAAATTAACCGCCTCACACCTATCATATTGGCCTATATGGCAGTAAAGGAAGGTAATAAATGTTGGAGGGAATGTGGAAAAATTCTGTCACTAATGCATTGCTGGTGGAGTTGTGAATTGATCCAATCATTCTGGAGAGCAATTTGGAATAATGCCCATAGGGCTATAAAAGAATGCTTACCTATCGATTCAGTAATCCCACTACTAGGTCTGTATCCCAAAGAGATAAAAAAAAAAATGGAATGGACCTGTTTGTACAATAATATTTATAGCTGCTCTTTTTGTGGTGGCAAAGAATTGGAAACTAAAGGGAAGTTCCTCAATTGGAGAATGGCTAAACAAATTGTGTACATAACAGTGATGGAATACTATTGTGCTATAAGGAGTGATGAACAGGATGATTTTAGGAAAAAAAAAACTGGAAAGACCTCCATGAACTGATTCAGAGTGAAATAAGCAGAACCAGGAGAACATTGTACACAGTAACTGAAATATTGTGGAACAATGAAATATGATAGACTTTGCTACTAACACAATGATCCAAGGCAATTTTGAGGGACTTATGAAAAAGAATGCTATCCACCTCCAGAGAAAGAATTGTTGGACTATAAATGAAGACAAAAACATGTGATTTAAGATTTTTTTATTTGGGTATGTGATTTTGGAGTTTTAGTTTTATAAGATTATTCACTTATAAAAATGAATAATATGGAAATATGTTGTAGTAATAATACATTTATTACCCAGACTGAATTGCTTGTCAACTCAGGGAAGGAGGAAGAAAGAAGGGAGGGAGACAACATGAGTCCTATAACTTTTGAAAACTTATTAAAATAAAATGAAGATTTTAAAAAAAGTGATAAAGAAGTCTGGTTTTCATAATGTTTAAAACCTCTCTTGGAGTGACACAGTGACTCATTCTCTAAAGAAATCCAACAATTTTTACTGAGCATATCTTTTGCATCTGGCTCACCTCTGTTTTACACACTGCAGAATCCCATCGCTGCTTCCAGTGAGAAGACAATCTGTGCCTTGGGCCACTTGAATGCAGGATTTTAACTACAACCCCCAGTAGATTTGCACCTACTGCTTTGTTACTGGTTTATCACCACAGGATTTTTGGGATAGGAGTAAAATAATAAAATAATGAGGTAGTAAAATGATAAAATGGCATGAGTGATGTCTTTTGACCAATGCATAATTTGGATTTAAGTAAGGCAGAGTTGCACAAAGTCATTTGTCTCACTCTCTTAGAGAGTCATTAAAGTCCAAGGGCAAGACAAAAGTCAGGATGACTTGGGATGGCTTGGGATTCAATAAATGACCTTGACTTCTTTGGTGTCTAAGCTTTGAATGCTCTACAGTTTCTGCTTCCACCACATTCATTGTGGAATTGTGAAAACAAATTGTTCTCATCCAAATATTCTGCCAGGGAATATCTTCATATACCTGAGGTAAGCACTCTCCCCTAGTTTGTCAATGGGTTTGAGGCTTGTCAGTTATTCTCAATCTACAGCTTCTTGGAGCCATAGGTGAAAGCTGGGTGGCAGATGGACATCAAATGAGGAAAGCAGTCATTAAAAAAAGGGCTTAGCCAGCCCTCACACCAACATACTAGTCTTCCCTAAACATCCTATATAGCCCAACAAAAGAGAGGGTCTCCACCAGCCAGCACCACATCATGCATATGTGGTTACAGTGAATGGAGAAATTTTAAATCCTGAGGATTCACTTATGTTGGCAGTATTTTTTTCAGGGTTTCCACAAAAGATGAGGTTGATGCCTACATTGTCAGAACTATATCAGTGTTTGGGAGGCTCTGAAAAAGAGAGAAAAGAGGAATTAGGCTTCTTACCAAACTAAAGGACTGTGGTGCTGACCTCATTGCTGTATGCCTGTGAAACCTGGACAGTATGTCAACACCATTTCAAGAAACTGAGTCACTTCTATTTAAATTGTCCTAGGAAGATTCTGAAGATCATCTGGCAAGAAAAGGTACCAAACACTGAGGTCCTTTCTTGAGCTGAGCTGGACTTTATTGAGTTAAGCACTCAGACTTTACTGCAGAGAGCAACTGCAATGGGTTGACCATATTTATTGAATGCCAAACACACGCTAGCCTAAAAAAATAACTATTTTACAGAGAACTCACACAAAGTAAGCATTCACATAGAGGTCAAGATGCAAATACACTATAAATGTCTCTCTGAAGAACTTTAGTATCAATTGTGAGACATAGGACTGTCCTGCACGGTGTGTCAAAGAAGGTGTTGTGCTCTATGGGCATAGCAGAATTGCAGTGGCTCAATATGAGATGGACACATTTAGAGACATCTCCATCCCAAATATTCATAAGGCTATTTGTTTCCAAATGTGTTAGTGACTTTCAAGCTCATATTGGACTGATCAGTCACAGTTGGACATACTGTATATTGATTGACCCCATCATAATGATGTCATTTTGGTCCTTTTCAAGTATGAAGGACAATAACCAACCCTACACAGTGTAAGTCAAAAAGAAGAAGAGATGGTCTCTGCCTTCAAAGAACTCCTCCTCCTCCTCTTCCTCTTCTTCCTCTTCCTCCTCCTTCACCTGCTATGTAGTAAGTACTTAACAAATGCATTGCGAGTTGAAAAAAGTGAACATACTGTAAGGTCTGCTTTAATTTAGTTCTAGATTGTGACCAGAATAGCAATGCTACTAGAAATCAAATAATAACAGAATGTCACAGTTTGAAGGATCCTTAAAGATTGTTGAGTCCAATGCATAAGCTTTGCATGTTAGAACATTTGATATTTTTCAGAGGCAAAGAGAGATGAAATGATTTTTTAAGTTACCTAATGATTAGTGGCAGATCCAGGACTTGAACTCAAGTAGTCTTCTCAGACCAAATCCAGAGCTTGCTTTTTTTCATCATGTCTTCATGGAACCTTGAATAAGAATCTGCAGAGGCTTCCTAAGAGAGCTTGAAATCTGGGATATATCTTGAGGCAGAGGTTGGGATTTGGCTAGAATAGTAGATTTGATATGGAATTATGCAAAGAACATATAAAATTACCTTCAGATCTTAGGCTAGCCAGTAGGTTTTCAGATGGCTAGAAGACTTGACCCCAACGAGGGCAGAAAAGTCATCAACTATCAGACCAGGCACTCAAAGGCACCAGTAAAAATTTGAAATCAAGAAGGCTCTCTCTCTCTTCCTCTCACGCCCTTGGATTCTTTTTTTCATTGTAAATTAAACCAGATTATACTTTGCCTTTATTAGACCTTAAATGGAGTATTATATTCCTTTTTGAGTACCATAGTATAATCAATAATAATAATAATAAAAACTGTGGATATATTGCATAATTCAATCCCATAATCTACTCTACACTGGAAAAAGTTCTCTAGGAATGATTTTATTTCATTCAAACACTTTTCCTCTGTAATTACTGTGCATCTCTTGTCAAAGTCTCTTATCTCATTTGCAATTTCTGAAATAATTTCTTTTATTTCTATTTCTGCCTCTTTAATCTATCTCTGCCTTTCTCTATTTTTTCTTTTTTCTCTCTTTTTAATTTAATTTAATTTTTTTAAAAACATTATTTTACTTGGTCATTTTCATACATTGTTCATAGGAAACAGATCATTTTCTTTTCCTCCCCCCCCCATCCCCCCGCCACCACTTCCCTAGCCGATGGGCAATTCATCTGGGTATCACATTTGTCCTTGCTCTGAAGCCATTTCCTTGTTGTTGGTATTTGCATCAGGGTGCTCATTTACGTCTCTCCTCCATCATGTCCCCTCAACTTCTGTAGTTAAGCAGTTGCTTTTCCTTGGTGTTTTTACTCCCTCAGTTTGTCCTCTGCTTGAGGATAGTTGTTTTTTTTTTTTTTCTCGTAGATCGCTGCAGGTTGTTCAGGGACATTGTAAAGCCATTACTGGAGAAGTCCATTACATTCTCTTGTACCACAATGTGTCAGTCTCTTTGTACAATGTTCTCCTGGTTCTGCTCCTCTCACTCTGCATCACTTCCTGGAGGTTGTTCCAGTCTCCATGGAACTCCTCCACTTTATTATTCCTTTTAGCACAATAGTATTCCATCACCAACATATACCACAATTTGCTCAGCCATTCCCCAATTGATGGGCATCCCCTCGTTTTCCAGTTTTGGGCCACCACAAAGAGCGCAGCTATGAATATTCTTGTACAAGTCTTTTTCCTTATTATCTCTTTGGGGTACAAACCCAGCAGTGCTATGGCTGGATCAAAGGGCAGACAGTCTTTTATCACCCTTTGGGCATAGTTCCAAATTGCCCTCCAGAGTGGTTGGATCAATTCACAACTCCACCAGCAATGCATTAATATCCCTACTTTGCCACACCCTCTCCAGCATTCATTACTTTCCTTTGCTGTCATGTTGAACAATCTGCTAGGTATGAGGTGATACCTCAGAGCTGTTTTGATTTGCATCTCTCTGATTATAAGAGATCTAAAACACTTTTTCATGTGCTTATTAATAGTCTTGATTTCTTTAATTGAAAATTGCCTATTCATGTCCCTTGCCCATTTTTCAATTGGAGAATGGTTTGATTTTTTGTACAACTGCTTTAGCTCTTTATAGACTTGAGTAATTAGACCTTTGTCAGAGGTTTTTGTTATGAAGATTGTTTCCCAATTTGTTGCTTTCCTTCTAATTTTAGTTACATTGGTTTTGTTTGTACAAAACTTTTTTAATTTGATGTAGTCAAAATTATTTATTTTTCATTTTGTGACTCTTTCTAAGTCTTGGTTTTAAAATCTTTCCCTTCCCAAAGGTCTGACATGTATACTATTCGGTGTTCACCTAATTTACTTATAGTTTCCTTCTTTATGTTCAAGTCATTCACCCATTCTGAATTTATCATGGTGTACGGTGTGAGGTGTTGATCCAAACCTCATCTCTCCCATACTGTCTTCCAATTTTCACAGCAGTTTTTATCAAATACTGGATTTTTGTCCCAAAAGCTGGGGTCTTTGGGTGTGTCAAAGACTGTCTTGCTGAGGTCATTTACCCCAAATCTATTCCACTGATCCTCCTTTATGTCTCTTAGCCAGTACCAAATTGTTTTGATGACCTCTGCTTTGTAATATAGTTTGAGATCTGGGACTGCAAGGCCACCTTCCTTTGTTTTTTTTTTTTCATTATTTCCCTGGATATCCTTGATCCTTTATTCTTCCAAATGAACTTTGTTATGGTTTTCTTTAATTCAGTAAAATAGTTTTTTGGTAGTTCAATGGGTATGGCACTAAATAGATATATAAGTTTGGGTAGGATGGTCATTTTTATTATGTTAGCTCGTCCAACCCATGAGCAATTAATATTTTTCCATTTGTTTAGATTTAGTTTTAGTTGTGTGGAGACTGTTTTGTAGTTGTGTTCATATAGTTCCTGTGTTTGTTTCAGCAGATAGATTTCCTAAGTATTTTATATTGTCTAGGGTGATTTTAAATGGAATTTATCTTTCTAATTCTTGTTGCTGAACTGGGTTGGAGATATATAGAAATGCTGATGACTTATGTGGGTTTATTCTGTATCCTGCAACTTTGCTAAAGTTGTTGATTATTTCGATTAGCTTTTTGGTTGATTCCCTAGTATTCTTTAAGTAAATCATCATATCATCCACAAAGAGTGTCTCCTCATTGCCAATTTTAATACCTTCAATTTCTTTTTCTTCTCTAATTGCTACTGCTAGTGTTTCTAGTACAATATTAAATAATAAAGGTGATAATGGGCATCCTTGTTTGACTCCCGATCTTATTGGGAAGACTTTGTGTTTTTCCCCATTGCAGATGATGTTTGTTGATGGTTTTAGGTATATACTGTTTATTATTTTTAGGAAAGGCCCTTCTATTCCTATACTTTCTAGTGTTTTCAATAGGAATGGGTGTTGTATTTTGTCAAAGGCTTTTTTTGCATCTATCGAGATAATCATGTGATTTTTGTTGGTTTGTTTGTTTATATGGTCAATTATGTGGATGGTTTTCCTAATATTGACCCATCCTTGCATTCCTGGTATGAATCCTACCTGATCGTAGTGGATAACCCTTGTGATGACTTGCTGGAGTCTTTTTGCTAGTATCCTATTTAAGATTTTTGCATCTATATTCATTAGGGAGATTGGCCTATGGTTTTCTTTCTCTGTTTTTATCCTGCCTGGCTTTGGGATCAGTACCATGTTTTTGTCGTAAAAAGAATTTGGTAGAACCCCTTCTTGGCTTATTCTGTCAAATAGTTTGTATAGTATTGGGGTTAGCTGTTCTTTGAATATTTGATAGAATTCATTTGTGAAACTGTCTGGACCTGGGGATTTTTTCTTAGGGAGTTCTTTGATGGCTTGTTCAATTTCTTTTTCTGATATGGGGTTGTTTAGGTAATTTATTTCTTCTTCTTCTTCTTTTTTTTTAAACCCTTACCTTCCATCTTGGAGTCAATACTGTATATTGGCTCCAAGGCAGAAGAGTGGTAAGGGCTAGGCAATGGGGGTAAAGTGACTTGCCCAGGGTCACACAGCTAGGAAGTGACTGAGGCCAGATTTGAACCTAGGACCTCCCGTCTCTAGGCCTGGCTCTCAATCCACTGAGCTACCCAGCTGCCCCCAATCTTCTTCTTTTAGTCTAGGCAATTTATATTTTTGTAAGTATTCATCCATATCACTTAGATTGCCATATTTTTGCCATATAATTGGGCATTGTAGTTTTTAATGATTGCCTTGATTTCCTCTTCATTAGAGGTGAGGTCTCCCTTTTCATCTTGGATACTGTCAATTTGGTTTTTTTTCCTTTCCTTTTTTTAATTAGACTGACTAGTACTTTGTCAATTTTAATTGTTTTTTCAAAGTACCAGCTTCTAGTCTTATTTATTAAATCAATAGTTCTTTGACTTTCAATTTTATTAATTTCTCCTTTGATTTTTAGGATCTCTAATTTAGTCTTCATCTGAGGGTTTTTAATTTGTTCACTTTCTAGTTTTTTAATTTGCATGCCCAATTCATTGACCTCTGCCCTTCTTAATTTGTTTATATATGAACTCAAGGATATAAATTTCCCCCTGAGTACTGCTTTGGCTGCATCCCATAAATTTTGAAAGGATGTCTCACCATTTTCATTTTCTTCAATGAAGTTATTAATTGTTTCCACAATTTGTTCTTTGACTAGCTGGTTTTGGAGAATCATATTGTTTAATTCCCAATTAATTTTTGATTTATCTATCCATGTACCCTTACTAATTATTATTTTTATTTCATTGTGGTCTGAGAAGGTTGCATTTATTATTTCTGCCCTTTTGCACTTGTTTGCAATGATTTTGTGCCCTTGTACATGGTCAAATTTTGTGAATGTACCATGTACTGCTGAAAAGAAGGTGTATTCCTTTTTGTCCCTATTTATTTTTCTCCATATGTCTACTAACTCTAATTTTTCTAAGATTTCATTTGCTTCTCTCACCTCTTTCTTATTTATTTTTTGATTTGATTTATCTAGTTCGGATAGGGGAAGGTTGAGATCTCCCACTAGTATAGTTTTTCTATCTATTTCATCCTTGAGCTCCTCTAGTTTCTCCTTTAAAAATTTGGATGCTCTGCCATTTGGTACATACATATTGAGTACAGATATTTCCTTGTTGTCTTTTATCAGGATGTAATTACCTTCCCTATCTCTTTTAACTAGATTTATTTTTACTTTGGCTTTGTCTGATATCATGATTGCTACTCCTGCCTCATTTTTATCATTTGATGCCCAATATATTTGGCTCCATCCTCTTACTTTTGCCCTATGTGTATCTACCTTCCTCATGTGTGTTTCTTGCAGACAGCATATGGTAGGGTTTTGTATTCTAATCCACCCTGCTATTAGCTTGCATTTTATGGGTGAGTTCATTCCATTCACATTCAGAGTTCTCTGCCTTTCTCTTGCTTTAATGCATGTACTATCATTCACAGATTCACTTTCTGGCACTGAATTTTCACTATTTCCCAACTTTTTCCTACTATTTTCAACTGCAGCCTTATTCTCACTATTCCTTCTATCTGCATTAGTCACACTATATATCTTATGGGCCTGGCTTCATAACTCTTTTCTGACCATATCAGAGTACTTTGGCTTCGCTTCAGAGTTAATTGCATTTTGTATTTCTTAAAAATCACTAATTTGCTTTGAGGATTTTAATTTGCAATGTGAACAAGTGGACTTCTTGTACCTAGTTTGTGCATTTTGTGTGTTCTTATTATTAATCTCATGTTTCTTCTTTAAAAAACAATTTCTAATCAATTGACCTTTCCTGTGACAAAAGAAACATTCCCTAGTCTCCGTCTGCACTGGTTTTTCCTTGTAATTAGGTTTCTTGTAACTAGATGTTGTGTAAGTCTTCACTGTATTCATTCTTTTGATTTCATCAATCTCCTTTTGTTTAACACTATTCTCTGACCTTTCTAACTTTTCTTTTACATCCTGGAGTTGTTTACTTTGTTCTGACTCATTCTCATGTAAGTAAGTTGATGCCTCTCACAATTCAATCAGAGAGACTGAATCATACTTGGGGAAATAGTGTTTGAAAAATGTTTTCAAATTAGGTGTATAACCCCTTAGAAATTGCCTATGGACATGGCTAGCTGACTCTTCACTATCGGCTCCTAGACCTAAGATGGAATCTGCCATCTCAGACAGACAGTCTATGTATTTGGCAGGATGTTCCCCTTCATCCTGTATGATCTTGTCAAACTTAGCCTATGCATTAGGTTTTGAACAGCATTGTTTTCTGGCCTGTAGCAAGTCCTCCCTGCATTTTTTTAGGTAGGACATGCAAGTAGGATTAGCAAAGTCCATATCCACCCTTTGCTCTACAGTTGGCCAGCTAGTTAAATTGCTATCATTGCTTGTCTTCTCCAAGAATGGCCTCTGCTCATAGGGGCTGAACAGTTCAGATAATAGGAACTCAACATCATCAAAATCAGGATCAAAGATCCTGAAAGCCCGTTTCAACTCCTTCTGAGATTTGAAAGGATTTTCTACAAATTTTGGGAAATGGCTCTTAATGGATTCAAGTTTCTGTGCGGAGAATTGTCTATGGGCTTTGGAGTATATCACACCAGCATTACTGGACAATTTGGTGACCTCTTTTAGTGGACAGCTTTTCTCAGAGTCACATCCTGGCTTGTTCTCATTGTCACCTTAATTTTCCTTAGGTACATTCTCTGTTTGCTCATTGTCCTTGCCCACAACCCAATTTAGCCCTTTTTCCTTAAACAATTGTTCAAACACAGCCTTAATCATTTTTTCCAGGTTGTTATCAATAGCCAATATCTTTTCTGCCATAAGGGGAACCACAAATCTAAAGATCTTCTTAAGTTGGGTTAGAGTTTGAAGGACAGCCATAAACAGTATGTATGCTTGGGTCAGGACCTGCCAGAGTACATTTTGGAATGGCAACTGCAAAACAGACACTGTCACGTTGCCTATACAATCAATAGTTTCCACTACCATATGGGTTATTCTCCTGTACAATATGTGGTAAATCCCAAAACACTCTATGACAGCAATCACCAGAATTCCAAAAACAACTTGCTTAAACATTGTTCCTTTCTTCCTTTACTACTCTGCCTGTATAAGGATTGTGAGGTTCAGTCAGACTTCAAGGTGCCAATTGTAATAAAGAGATATTCTGTCTGAAACTATTTCTGGTTGTGGTAATGGATACTCTGGCCGATTAGAGAGCTGCTAGGGGGAACCTTCAGGATGCCTATTTGTTACGGAGATAGAAGTACTTCTGAGAGATAGATAGGGATGCTGCTAGAGGGGTTACTCTGGGGTTTATCTATTAATCACTAATGGCTAATAAGTCAAGATATTTCCTATCACTCTTCTTCTCTCACTCCCTCCCTTTTCCACCCTCTCCCTTCTGCCTCCCTTTCCCACCCCCCTGTTAGTCAGTCACCTTTCTATATAACTCAAAGGTGAACTGAGAGGTTTAGAGAACATACTCTTGTTCTCTTTCTCAGGTTAGGAGGTTTATTGGGAAAGACAGGACAGGATGGAAATTGGGGTGAGAGGGATGAAGGTGTCCCTAATCTATAAGGAAGAATTATGAAGGTTTTAGGAAATGTCAGTCTAGTCACAACTGTGACTCTGAGACAGCCAGAGAGATGGAGGATAACTGTTAAATCTTCTTTCTTCTTCAATTACACAAAGCCACCAACAAAACTTAATTTCTTCTCAGCCAAACTCCAGAAGCCCCACCAAAGTTCCTTCAAGCTAGGACAGATGAAGCCAGTCTACCCCTGGTCAGAAACCCCAGAGAAGATATCTCTCCCTTGGCCAGTAAACCCAGAGCCCAAGGTCTCAGTTCATCTCCTCTGGCCAGGCTCCCAACTGCCTCTCCTGGGAACATTCCATTTGGAATCTTCACCTTGATTGACAGATCAGGTTCCCAGCTTTCTTTTGTAAGCTTGAAATTCTCTCTTCCTCCATGCCTCTTCCACATAACTAACATTTATATAGCATTTACTATGTGCCAGACACTGTTAAGAATTTACAAGTACTATCTCCTTTAATCCTCACAACAATACTGGGAAACAAGTGCTATTATTATCCTCATTTTACAAATGAAAAAACTAGGACTTAGAGAAGTCAAATGATTTGCCCAGGGTCACACAGCTAGTACATGTTTAAGGACAGATTTAAACTCAGGTCTTTCTCACCCTAGAAAGGTAGTGAAAAGCTGGAAAGTGTCCAAAAGAGGCCAACCATGCTAGTGAGGGCTTTGAGTCCATGTCATATCAAGAGGAACAAAGAACTGGGAATGTTTAACCTGGAGAAGAGAAGACTCTGGTCTTTAAGCATTAAAAGACTATCATGTAGAGGAAGAGCCAGATTTGTTTTGCTTATACTAGAGGAAATAAATCAGCAGCACAGGATAGAATTTCCAAAGTAAAAATTTTAGATTTTATTTGAGGAAAATTTTCCTGAAAATAGATCTGTCCCCTAAATGGAAGGGGCTGGTTTCCTCTTTTATGGAGCTCTTCAGATAGAGTATAAATGGCCACTTGTCCATATACTATAGCAAGCACTTCTCTCATTCAAGGACTTGACAAAATTACTGATGATATCCATTCTGGGTCTCAAAATCTGTGATTCTGAAACTCTAGATCTCTAATGTCTTCCTCACTCTAAATTATATCATCTTGCTTGCAATGGCTTCCTGTATATTCCAGTGACTATCCTACTCACGTATATTTGGCCAGCTCTCAGCAACCTTGGCGAGCCTATTCATGTTATAAAAATGCCCTCCAGTACCAGCTGTCTTCTCTTGGGCCAGTTCCTATTGAAGATTTTTCACCATCCCCATTGCCCCTCCAGTAAGGTACCTTCTTGCCAAGTTGTACAAATTAAGTCACCTTAAGTACTTTGGCAGAAAGACGATGGTTTCTAAACTTAAATTTTAATAACTTGTTCAGCTTGTGAGTAAAAATCATTTGTTTCCCAGGTGGAACAGAAGAGGTCTCTCACCTCCTTAGTTCTTCCTATGCACTGGGGGTCACATATATTGAAGTACCACAAGAAGAAACGATAAACCACATTTGTAGCTGAGTCCTAGATTTCTGTCATTTAAAATTTTCTTATTTGTTAGAAAATTTAACTAATACATACATGAGATGTATTAGGACAGAGGCTTGGGTTCCAATGCATAAAATTAGGTGAATTACTTAATCCTTCTGGACCTCCATTTCTTCATTTATAAAAGAGAGTCAGAAGTTAGACTAGATAACCTCCAAAGTTATGGTTTTAAATCTAGGGTCCTAAGATTCTTTCTGTAAATATGACTATCACCCCAGTTACTTGAAAAACCTAGTTCTCTTTCACCAGGCTTAGCATGAAAATGCTTCCTTTCAAAATTCTTTCTCTTTGCATGTTAAATTATTCCTTATTCTAAAAAGACTCATGTATAAAAATATTTTAGCAACTTTTTTTGTAGTGTAAAAGATTTGGAAGTTGAAGGCATGCCCAGCAATTGGAGTATGGTTGAGAAAATACTAATACATTCATGTTCTGGAATGCTATTGTGGAATAAGAAATCATGAAGGGAAAATCTGGGTTGTCCCTTATTAGCTGTGTGACTCTAGGCAAGTCACTTAACTTTATTTGCCCCATTTCCTCTTCTGTAGAATGATCGGAGGAAAAATGGCAAATTGTTAAAAAAAAATGAGGGGAATGATTTTAGAGAAACCTAGGAAGACTTTTTTTAAATTTAGAATATTTTCCCATGGTTACATGATTCATGATTACCACCCCTACCCCCTTAATTTCCCTCTCCCAGAGCTGACAAGCAGTTCCACTGGGTTATACATGTATCATTGTTCAAAACTATTTCCATGTTATTCATATTTGCAGTAAAATGATCTTTTAATATCAAAACCCTAACCATATCCCTATCAAACAATATGATCAATCCTATGTTTTTCTTCTGCATTTCTGCTTCCACAGTTCTTTCTCTGAATATGGATGGTGTTCTTTCTCATAAGTCCCTCCGAATTGTCCTGGATCATTGCATTGCTGCTAGTAGAAAAGTCCTTTATGTTCAATTGTGTCATAATGTTTCAGGCTCTGTGTACAATGTTCTCCTGGTTCTGGTCCTTTTGCTCTGCATCAATTCCTAGAGATCTTTCCAGTTCACATGGAATTCCTCCAGTTAATTATTAGGAAGAGTTTTTGAATTGATGCAAACTAAAGTGAATAGAACCAGGAGAAAAATTTATGCAATAACAATATTGTAAAATCAAACAACTTTTAAACACTTAGGAACTTTGACACAATGTTCAACCACAATTCTAAAGGATTCATGATGAAAAATGCTATCCATCGCCAGATAGAGAACTGGTTATCTCAAAGGATATATTGATTTTTTTTTTACAAGACCATCGAGAGAATTTGTTTTGCTTGAATCTACGTATTTGTAAGAGGTTTTTTCTTTTTAAATTTCTTAATGGGAAGAATGAAAAAGTGGGACATAGAGAGAAATTTGAAGTTGAAAATAGAATAAAATTAAATTGTAAGAAAAAAAGTTTAAAAAAATCCTATATATCCCTCAGAGTGCATCTCAATTACTCCCTCTTTTAGGAAGTCTTGCCTACTGGTTGGTAATAATCTATAGCCCCACCCCCACCCCACCCCAACATAACACTATGTAACGCTCTGTGCATTGGTGTTTTCTCCTAAATCATGTGTTCCATGAGATGTGGGTCTATGTTTTCATGAAAGGTTCTGTCTACCCCAGTTCATAGTTCAGTGTTCTGTGTACTGTAGGTACATTAATAAATATTTGTTGAACAAAATAAAAGAACATCTGTGGGATATGACCTTATAATGTGATACAGGGATATGAACATTAGTGCCAAAATCAGGGGAGCTGGGCTCATATTCCATATCTGACCGTAGAATCTGGGAACCTTGCATAAATCATCTAAACCTCTTTGGACTTCAATTACATTATTAATAAAATGATGTGACTTGATTAGGTCCCTTCCAGTTTTAGAGCCATGACCCTTGATTCCTGCTGGGATACCGTATACTTAAAAACATTTATTGAGCATTTAAGGGGACAGGCAACAAAGAAAAAAGGAATGAACTTTATGACAGCATTCCAAAATTTAAGTGCTAGTTAATGAGACTAAAAAAACAAAAAACAATTCCTGTGGCTCCTTTTTAGGAAAACCAGAAGTGGCATCCAGTGGATTGGGGAATTGTTCCATAAAAGATTATGGAATGATAAAGATAGGAAGTAGATAGATGTGTGTTGGAGCAAGAAGGCATGTGTCTATATGTATATGCGAAGGAGTAATTTGCATTGGAGAAGGGTATGACTACACTGAGTTAGCCCATGGATTCATTGACATTTCTAAGCTTAGCTGCTTCCTTCTTTCACAAGAGGTGCCCCTCCCTCCTAACACTGACAATATGCCTTTGATGTGATAATAGCCTGTGGGGCATGGAACCTGCTGATTCCAAACTTAAGCATTCCTTATTCTAGAAGGTGACAGATTTTCAGAGATAGAAGGAACCTTAAAGATCATTGTGCTCAACAACATATGTGGAGCCTAAGGCCCAATGAACTGAAGTGACATCACACAGCTGGATTGTGAAGTCAGGTCTCCTGACACCAGTGAGAAGTACTGTGGTATGGTGAATAGAGTGCTAGTACTGGTGTGAAAAAAAAAAAAAAATATGAGTTCAAATTCTGCCTCTGACATGTACTAGTTGAATAATCCTGGGCAAGTCCCTTAATTGACTGTTTGTCTCAGCTTCCCTATCTGTCAAATAGAGGTGTTAGACTAGATGACCTCTGGTGTCTAAATCTGGATCTTATAACTCCTAACCTAGTGCTCTTTCTCTATCTCACATTTACCTCTCCTTTTTGTCTCTTTCTCCTTCCTTTCTTCCTTCCTTCTTTTCTTCCTTCCTTCCACCCTTCCTTCCTCTTTGTCTCTGTCTCTCTATTTTTGTCTCTGTCTATTTCTGTGTCTGGGTGTGTTTGTCTTTTTGCCTCTTGTCTTTCTTCTTCCCAGTTACCAAGCCCTAGAAACATTAACCTCTGTGGAAGGCTCCAAGTGTCTATCGACACAGACAGATTTCTCTTCAAAGACAAACTTCATGATTTGAACTTGTTATGACATCCACAGAGTGAATTATGAGTCAGCATTAGGGGCTAGGAAATCACGAGCCATGTTAAAAGGCACATGCTTCATGTGGTGAAGCCAAGAGAGAAAGGAATAAATAAAGTAGAGGAAAAATAGCGTGCACATGTAAAGTATTTTAAAGAGCTGATTCAGGAGCCAAAAAGTCTACCCTTCGCAAAAATAGTCTCCAAACTCCACTGTGACTGGTCTTTACCTCCCCAGGGCTTGATCACTACAGGAAGGTCAGAACTCCAGCTTCAGCATCCAGCTTTGTTATTAACTCATGATCTCAAATGTATTTTCCTCCTTGTTTAAGTTCTTGCTAAAATGGAGATAACATCTGAAGACCTAGCTAGCTTTTCAGAATTTAAGAGAGAGAATAAAATAAAACAGAGGGGAAAGGTATGAGTGGAAGCTCATTTTAAATCCCGACTTTATCATAAGGAGAACTTTAGTGTAGCCTCTGGAGTGAGAGAATCTGGTCCAAATTCTGATTTCACTATCTCAGTGACCCTGGACAACCATTTTCCCTCAAGAATTCAGACTCCTTTCAAAGGAAGAATTCATAGAAATATTGAAATGTCATTAATTAGGTTTGGCTTATTTGGAAATTGTAAAAATCTTTACAGATGTTTAACCTGTATTAGATTTCATGATCTCTAAGGTATCTTTAATCTCTGACATGCTATTGTGCCAGGAGGACTAGCAAGTCATAACCCCAGAGGACACTTGGTCTCTCCCTTAGAGTCCTAGGGGTCCCCCTAAGGGATTTGAGCATCTTTTTAATGCTATCAGCTTAAGCCCCAGTACAATACAATGTACTCCTCTCAACAGCACTACCAGTACTATGTAATTTCTTCTTTATATCATAAATACCATTGATTAGCACCTCATCATCAATTTAACAAGTTAATATTGATAATCTTTTACAAAGGGCAATTTACTAAAAAGACATAGCAATATCAGAAACATAAAACCAAGTTGGGATACTGTCTTCCCTCTATCCCTCTTCTATCCCTGGAGAGAATGAGCTCAAGTTTAAAGTGGTTGCTATAAAGCATTTGTCCCCCCAAGTTCCCTTCCGAGTGTACCATTACCAATAGACAAAATTACTCCCTACCAGAAGAACATATAGTCTTAGCTTCTGGATTGATTCATTGCTGAGCTAAATCTGACTGGTTTCTCCACAGGGCTAGAAAACTATGCTGGCTCTTTCCACCTTTTGAAGATTTCAAGATCATTCCACCCCCAATATTCTTTCATATCAGATCAAGAAATAATAGACACAACAGAGACAGAAACAATGACCATATACTTCACAGACCACATAGACGTGGCTGATCCTAGATGCAGGCTGACCTAGGAAGCTGTGTGCTCATGGGATGCTCTCTCTCCCCTCTACCTTCCACCACACACATCAGTCTTTCAGAACTCAGACAGAAGAAAGAGAGAATGAAAATTTCTCCAATGGGTTTTTTTGTATGTATTCTCTGTTCTGTCTCTGCAGCTAACCCAAAAGTCTTTTCTTCATGACATATTTAGTGGGTAGAGAGAACAATCGAATAGAAAAACAAAGAATATTTGTGTATACCCTGAAATGGGAACCTCTTCATTCCATGTTATTGCATACTTCCATAAGGAGGCTCACCAAATGTACATGCTCACAGGACTGGACTCTCATTGGTCAATCTTTCCATTATACTGTTTGTTAAGGTCACTCCAGTTTTGAAATTTTGTATTTCAAGGTTCCTTCCAAGTCTAAATTTTATGTTTTAAGGTCCCTTCTACTTCTAAATCATTTAAAAAAAATCTTACCTTCCATCTTATAGAAGATAGTAGATATCAATTCCAAGGCAGAAGAGCAGTAAGAGCTAGGCAACTGGGGTTTAGTGACTGGCCCAAAGTCACACAGCTTAGAAGTATGAGGTTGGATTTGATCCCAGGATGTCTTGTTTCCAGGCTTGTCATTCTATGCACTGAGTCGTCCTTTTTAAATTGTTTGTTCCTCCAATGATTCTCTAATGTGATTAGGATCTATGTCCAGATCTAGAAGAAGCCCAGAGTCTTGTGAAATTCATTTATTTGTGTCATTTTCTAATGCAAAGCTCATGACTCAGCATTTTTGATATAAATTTTCCTGACCAACAGTGCTATAACAGTAACTGGCTCAAGTGGGACAGAGATAAATTTTACCCTAAAAAGAGTGATGAGTTTGGGATGGTATTTGACCAAAGAGCTAACTCTGGGGGGAACAAGGTTCTCCTGCCTCATACAACTGTATTGTCTGTCCAGGGCAATAGGACAGTGTGGACAGAGTGGCTTAGGCTGCTCCTGGGAAGGAGGTAAGATTCAATAAAAAGAAACAAAGACAGAAGCTCTGGTCCTATGTCTCAGCATTGCCTCCTAATCTTTCTCACCAGTAAAAGAGGGTGAATCAACTCTCTCTTGAATCCCTCACAGGGATGTCCTAGAGATCAAATGAAAGATTCCTGATGCAAAAGTATTTGGTGACTTTAGAGTTCTGTATAGGCAGAAGCTCCTGTGTATGTTAGGAATAGTCCTTTAACTTCTCTGTTGGAATATTTGGGGATGTGGAAGACTTAAGTATATCTACCTTCCCCACCCCCTCCCTGTAGGATTGGTGAGATGAAATTCCTTATTGAGCTACTTAATTCCTTTCTCCCAAACTTAAGTCCAAATAAGGTCACAATAGAGTCAAGGAGGTGAGAATCAGAAAAGGGATCTAAATGACTTTTTTTTTTTAATGACAATAGGGGAATTTCTATGCATTGATAAAGTAGGATAATGCTGGCCAGGAATTCCAGAAGTTGTTTGTTCATGCAATCAGCAAAGGAATACATAGCTAGTAAATGTCTGAGGCCTGAAATGAACTCAGGTTTTCTTGATTATAGACCCAGCATTCTATCCTTTCTATCCTATTCTATCCACTGAGCCACTTAGCTCCAACCCTGGTTCTCTAACCCTGCATTATAAACTATCAACCTTCTCTCCCAGTGGCTCCCCCATCTTCTGGCTACTTCCTCAGGACTTTCTGGATCTGTAATTTATCTTGTGGCCATTCTCTCCACTCATGGGAATTGAGACCCCTTTATGACTTAGCAAACAGTTCTTAAGATTTGCCAATAGATCCTGCTATGATAGTGTACTTTGGTTATCACTGCTTCTCGAAAGGCTAGGGCTGGTGAATTACCAGAGGCTGGGATCTAAACTTCAATAGAACAAAAGCCAGTCAGATGGCACTACTAAGTCTTATTTATACCAATATTCCCCCCAAATAAGTAGCCACCAGGGTAAGGAAGGGCTCAAGTGTAGATAATGGGCTCGAGCCTATGAATTACTATGGCACTGCCAGCCTGGGGAAAAGAGATACACCTAGTCTCGGGAGAAAAAAAAAAGTCAAAATGCAGAAAACAGATCTTGGTCCTGTAGTTAACTTGTGGTGAATTAGGCTTTTTGAGCTGAGATAAACCGGCCCTAGAATCAGAGGCAAAAAGTCTTTTAATGGGCCTGGACCTGAAGAATTTCTAGTTTAGAATAACTCACTAGCATTTATATTTTTTCTAGAAAAACCTTGGAAATACCAATTTTAATATCTATAGAATAGTGAGATATTGGGGGAGAACTTTAAAGAGAAGATTGGAATTGAGCTGGGAGAAATATGAACCAAACTGGCATAGGAGATAGAATTAACAAAAAGATGAAGGCAAGAGAACAAAGCAGAAGCATGGGGGTCTAAGAGTCCCAGGTCATCTATTTCATTATTTTTATATTATAGATGAATCATAAAAGTTAGGTGACTTGTCCAAGGTCACATAACTAGTAAGGAAGGGTTCATATAAATGTTTTCCTTACTTTAAATCCAGTGTTGTATCTATTATAACTCATTCTCTCTTGTGTTTTAATTATTCTCAAGGATAATATATGACTAGAAAGGTAGAGCAGCATCAAATTATGGAGCAATTGTAGGGTAATAGACTTAGGACATAAAAGACCTTAGATACTCTCTCATTCAGAGGACTTGAATGCAAGGCAGAGAAGATAGCCATAGATAGGATCAGATAACTTAAAGTGGAAAGGGCCTCTAGAGATCACCTAGTATAATCTCCTCCCTTTGTAGATATAGAAACCGAGACTCCGAAGAAGGATGACTTGCTAAAGATCACATAGGAAATGATAGAACCAGAATTCAAATTCTGACTTCAAATACAGTTTACATTCTCTTAAACCACAAATTGCCTTTAATCTTTAGGTAACAGAGAGGCACAGTCACTAGAAAGATTAGGTCAAGAATATCAGGAATTAGCAGGCTTAATATCACTTGTTCTGTCCCTGCATGAGACAATATCTTAGATTTGCTAGCATATAACAATTGTTCCTATTGCTCAGAACCAAAATGTCTCAGGGTAGACGTAAAAAGGGGTAAATAATTAAGAACCAATCTCACATCAAGCAACCATATATTTTCTAGTTCAAATCAGATAAATAGCTGTACCAACTGTGGCTTTCCCCATTTATCTTCTACTCCTCACCCATGCTAATGGGTTGTAAAAATATTAAACCCAAAATAAGGGGAAAAAATCCCTTTTCACATATTTACTGTTTATCTCAAATATTTCCTTCCTTTGTCCTCAAGGTTGGGCAGTAATTGAAACAACAAAAAAAGTTCTATTTTCCTTCCTTTCACTGATCCTGTTCAAGTTGAGTTGGCCCTGGCTCTCTGCCCACCCACCTTTATTCCAGATGTTACCATGGCAAGGCTCTCTGGTGGTAACCAGGCAACCATCGGGAAGAGGGCCCTCCTGGCTTGAGGCCTAGAAACAAAAGAAAAACAAATAGGAGGATGTCTTGAGTCTTCCACTTGTATTAGTTTCCCAATCTCACTTCCTCCCAAGTTTTATTATTTTTGTAATGGAATCTGAGGGAGTAGTATTTGAGCTGTGTGTTCACATACCAAGAGTCTGGACCTCTCTGTGCCTGTGATGTGTTGTGGCTGCAAGTACATCTATTGATCTTGGTTTAGAACTACAACAGCCAAGCAAAACATTATTCCACTTTAGTTTCTCTTTAATGGAAAGATTGATTCATTTGTGACCATGCCAGGCTTGTATGCTCTGACAATTTAACTTCTTCATATCAGGGCAAATGGTCAGGATCTGGAGGTAGCTTGGATCCTTCCAGATTCTTCATGACTGAAGATGGACAAAACATCCCATAGGGATGGATGTTAATTTTCTAAAGCATTCTCCATGGGGAATTAATAACAAACACTTTGCTCTTGCTTTTCTATTCAAAGATGGCGGGACTGATCCATAATTCTCATGGTGACTAATTTGTGTTTTTAGCTTTCCAGGAATAAGACAGAAAGAAATGAACCAATCTATCCATATTATCTTGATCCATCTCCCTGGTGAAAGTTAGACTGTGAGTATGATATAAAATTAACCCCCTGCCCACCCAACCTTTGATTGATCTGGTCATGCCACTTAAGTTGAAAAATAAGTAAATAAATAAAAACACTTCAAAGGTGAGAGTTTAGTTGCTAGCAAAATAACGATTCACATTTTTAACTTGGTATTTAAGACACTCCATAATCTGCTGCCACCCCACTTTCCAGCCTCATATTATTCCTTTCTATACAGTTTATGACCTAGTAAAACTAAAATTTTCTCTATCTTCCAACACTCTCAGATTTTTTCCCTACCCTTTTATTCCCTAAGTCCTCTAACTGGAATGTATTCTATTTCCTCTTGACCTACTGTGTGGAGTGGAATTTGGGGATGCTTGCACCCCCAGAAATCACTCTAATGAGCAGCCAGGACACTTTTATAGATGCTTCCAGAAAAAATGTGGCCTTTAGTAGGAAGGGGAGAGGTTGGGGAGCACTGCTGAGTAGTCTACCCAGAGCAAGTGTCCACAAGTATTCCCATGATTTCAGAATTTATAGGAATTTAACACAATATTTCTCTTCTTTGTTATCCACCACCCATGTGGAATACAATGTTTTTGTATATTATTTTTCTTTATCTTGTTCTATCCTCCTTAAGTCTTTTCCAGCACTTCCAAGCCTGTGGGAGCTTTCCTTAAGTTTGCAATTTCTAGGTTGAGTCAGAATTTAGACATGTCCAAAGCCTTTCAGGCTGAAACATTTAGGACATATAATCAAAATTATAATTGTAAAGTTTAAAACTTTTCCCATGAGACGTGGGATACTGACCATGATCCATAGGAATGAAAAGGGGAGAAAAAGTCTGTGTGTGTGTGGTTAGCCACAGTAGAAAAGAGTGAATTAAAGGTGTGTATTTCTATATTTATAAAGCTGCTTGTGGAATGGGGATTTCTCTATGCTTCACAAGGAGGGATTGGGATCTCCCTTCTGAAGGGCACCTGACTTTCATTAATTTTCTATAGGAAGTTGCCAATCTGTGATCACTAATAACAATTAATGTACTCTAGGGGATAATGCACAATTTCATCCTATACACTACTAAATTCCTACCAAGGCTTTAAAGGCCAGCTCAAATGCCACCTCCTTCACAAAGCCTTCCTTGATTCCTCCATTAGAAACAACCTTTCCTTCTATTAGTATAGATAGTATTCTATACTATGCTTATTATTTATTTACAATCACAGATGGAGAGTTGGATGGGAGTTTGATATTTTGTATTATAGTTATCTCTTCTTGTGTCAGAGTAAACTCCATGAATGCAGGGATTATAATTTACCTAACCATTCTATCTTCTCCCATGCCTAATATTGAGCACAGAATAGATGATAAAAAATTGTTTGTTGAGTTGAAATGAATTGAACTGCCCCATAAAGAAGAGCTGGAACTGGGTAAGTCTGATCTCAACAGAAACAATGCATCTATTCAAGCAGCTCAGTGTCAGGACAATGGAGGCTAGAATGGCTTTTAGGAACAGAACTTTAAGCTCCTGCCATTAAAATCAGCCTGAATTTCCTCCATGGGCAATCTGATCCATATTTTCTGTGGGGTAGCTGTGTTGGGTATAAACAAATCACTACTCTTTCTGGGTCCCTGGAATTCATGTGTCCCAGCCCATTACAATGGCATGGTAAGAGCTGATCATCAAATTAACATAAAATACTTTGTAGGCAACAGTGAAACCCAAGGGTAATAGTCTCCTTATGACATTTATCTTTCAATAGCATGGCCTAAAGCAGAAGGAATATTTTTACATACAACATTTCCTGCCCTTAATGGTTTCCTTTCTTGGACTTCAGATAATCTTACCAATGGGTTTCACCTTATAAAATGCTATATAAATACTCTCCCCTTGTAATCTTCTACAGTGGCATGCTATTTATTATATAGCTGTGGATGCTTGTCTCTTGTTCCTTCACTCCTAAGTGTAACATGATGTTGCTCCTTTTAGGGATGAATAGCTTTTCATTTCCAAAGATTAGTTCAGTAGGAGCAGGATAACACATCTTGGGGTAGGAGAACATTTAGGTTTCCAGAGTGTAAAACAAAAACAATAAAAACTGGCAAAAATCACATTCAAATTTCTCTTGACTAAACCATCCAAAATCAATTTCAGAATTTGCATTGAAAACATCTGTGTAGACCACTGGAAAGAAAAGGAACTGAAACTGTGGTACAATGGGTAGTCTTTACCATATCAGTTGGGCAGGTCATTGAATATTCTAGGTCTTGGTTGAGGTTCCTTCTCCCTTCTATGATTTTGCTTGATGAGGCATTTGAGAAGCTATTACTATGTGCAGAGTCTAGAACTGGACCCTGGGAATACAAAGGAGAAAGAGGGCAAAAAGCATCCCCGTCTTCAAGGAGTTTGTGATTGGTTTGGGTGTGTCATCTTTACAATGTGTGTCTAAACAGGTATAATTCAAGGGAGAGTGTGAAAGAGGCGAAAGTCATATCCAGACACAGATTTTAAGGATAATTGGAGGAGGTAAAGAATGCTTCTAGTTGGTGAATGGAGGAGTAGAATCAGGGAATAGCTAGTATTAGAAGGATTAGAGGTGGCTTGAAGATCTAATGGATAGAACGCTGGATCTGGAATCAGGAAGAACAGAGTTCAAATGTGGCCTTAGAGAATTATTAGATCTGTGACCTTTGGCAAGTCACAATCTCTGTTTGACTCCATTTTCTCAACTGTAAAATAAAAGAATAATAATAACATCTACCTCATGGGGTTGCTGTGAGTATAGAATGAGATAATATTTGTAAAGTGCTTACCACAGTGCTTGACCCATACATAGTAGGTGCTATGTAAATGCTAGTATTATTATTATAAGAGAAGGCTTCACAGAGGAAGTGGCAAGCTAGCTGGGAACTGAAGGAAGAGGCTTTCAACAGGTGGGTTGACATAATGAAGGGATGGGATATATGTTGGTCAAAGTGTTTCACTCAAGCATTGTAAATTCTTAGCCTTATGTTGGTACAGCATATTGAATTATGGCAGTGTAAATGGAATATTAGAGAATATCATCCTAATGTCTGATTCCACATCTTTCCGATAAGAATGCTTCATAGGAAAACATGGTGTTTGTAGACATCGAATTTCCTATGGCCACAATATTCCCATGAAAGAGTTTTCTCTTTGTCAGAATAATAGTTACAACAAACAACAACATTTATGTAGACTTTTGTTTTGTTTTGTTTTCTGTTTATTTTTTCTATATTTGTTTTATTTAATTTATTAATTAAGAAAAATCTTCCATAGTTACGTGATTCATATTCTTTTTCTCCCCTCCTTCCACCCCCTCCTGTAGCCAATGAGCAATTCCACTGGGTTTTATGTGTGTCTATATAGACTTTTTAGATAGGCAAAATGCTTTGCAAATGTTATCTCATTTGATTGTCAAAACAACTTTGGGAGGGAGATGTTCACATTTCTTTTTCTCTTCATTATTTGTAAACATTCTACCTAGACTGTTGAACATTCCCTTCTGGGGATGGGGTAGAATTTCAGCATAATCTATGGATCAGAAATGTGGCAATCTCTGAAAGGAAGGCCTTCTTATCAGACACTCAATTTCTTAGGGAACAAAAGCTTTGCTGCTTGTTCTAGACACCAAAGGCAATGCTAGTTCTATTGCTTGCCCTAATCATGGAGTTGACAACTTGTCTAATAGCAAAAAAAAAACTCCAAGGAGGACCTGTGTAACCCTCAGCAAATCACCTAACATACTAGGAGCTCACTTAGCTCACTTGTAAAATAAGGGAGCTCAATTGGATGAATTCTGAGGTTCCTTACAATACTCGATTTTGTAATCTTATATATTGTGATAGCTAGGAAGTACAGTGTTGAACTTGGAGTCAGGAAGACAAGTTCAACTGTGGCCTCACTTACTAGCTGTGTGATTCTGTCCAAGTCACTTAGACTCTCTCCACATTAGCTTATTTCTCTATAAATTGAAGATAATAATAGCAGTTATAGGCAGCTTGGTAGTGCAGTGAATAGAGTGCCAGGTTTGGAAATAGAAAGATCTGAGCTCAAACCTGACTTCAGATTTTAGCTGTATGACCCTGGGTAAGTCACTTAACCTTGTTTGGCTCAGTTTCCTCATCTGTAAAATGAGCAGAGGAAGGAAATGGCAAACCACTTCAGTATTTTTGTCAAGAAAACCTCAAAGGCAGTTATCATGACTGAAATGATTCAACAATAAAAACAAAAAAGAGCAATTACCTTACAAGTTGTTGAGAAGAGTGAGTAGGATACCATAAGTAAAATTCTTTGTGAACCTTAAAGTGTCATCAATACAAATAATCTTTTCATCATTACCACCACCACCACTACCACCATTACAATCACTACCACCATCATCATCAATAATGGTCATGATAATCTTATAGTGGGTAAAGTATTATTATCTTCACATTACAGACGAGTTGAGTCAGAAAGGCTAAATGAGATGTATATTTTAGTGAAGGAGAGCCTTTCCCGGGTCTTCAGATTCCACCATATTAGGGGTTCTTTTCTTTCTGTTCTGCCTCCTCTTACTCCTGTTTGCTTAGGTTCTTATTAAATTAGATTAATTAGGTATTATAAAATATGGTTATAGTATATAATCTGTAATAACAACAATCACATGTCAATATTTTATACATTATCACTTTGCAAAATTTAAAAATGTCTTGTGTGTCAGTGGTTATTATTGTTATCATTATCATGCTATCATATCATTCCCACATGAAAGCTCTACAGTAGAGGGTGTTAGTGTCCTATGCTGAGGTTGAAGAACTTAGTGTTAGCTTAGCCAGGAAAGCTCTGTTATCATCTCTTTCTTTAGAAGGGGTTTTTCCCTATAAATTTTTGGATGAGAACATGGCATGCAAAGCTACAGAACTTCATTTTTAAAAAAAAACAATTAATTAATTAATTAAGAAAAAAAATTTCCATTGTTACATGATTTGTATTCTCTCCCTCCCCTTTTCCCTCCCCCCTCCAGCACTAACAAGCAATTCCATTGGGTTAGACACGTATCATTATTCAAAATCTATTTCCATGTCATTCATATTTGCAGTAGAGTGATCTTTTAACATCAAAACCCTGATCATATCCCTATCACACTACGTGATTGATCATATGTTTTTCTTCTGCATTTCTGTTTCCCATGGTTCTTCCTCTGGATGTGGATAGTGTTCTTTCTCTCAAGTCCCTCAGAATTGTCCTGAGTCCTTGCATTGCTGCTAGTAGAGAAGTCCATTACGTTCAATTGTACCACAGTGTATCAATCTCTGTGTACAATGTTCTCCTTGTTCAGCTCCTTTTGCTCTGCATCACTTCTTGGAGGTCGTTCCAGTTCACATGGAATTCCTCCAGTTCATTATTCCTTTGAGCACAATAGTATTCCACCACCAACATATATCACAATTTGTTCAGCCATTCCCCAATTGAAGGGCATCCCCTCATTTTCCAGTTTTTTGCCACTGCAAAGAGAGCAGCTATGAATATTTTTGTACAAGTCTTTTTCCTTATTATTTCTTTGGGGTACAAACCCAGGAGTGCTATGGCTGGATCAAATGGCAGGCAGTCTTTTAAAGCCCTTTGGGCATAGTTCCAAATTACCCAATTATTCCATCAATTTTTGTCAAATAATGGGTTTTTGTCCTCAAAGCTGGGATCTTTGCGTTTATCATACACTAAGTTGCTGAGGTAATTTATCCCAAGTCTATTCCATTGATCCACCCTTCTGTCTGTTAGCCAGTACCATATTGTTTTGATGACTCACTGCTTTATAGTACAGTTTAAGATCTGGTACTGAGAGGTCCCCATCCTTCATATTTTTTTCATTATTTCCCTGGATATTCTTGATCTTTTGTTCTTCCAAATGAACTTTGTTATAATTTTTTCTAATTCAATAAAAAAAATCTTGGTAGTTTGTTAGGTATGACACTAAATAAGTAGATTAATTTGGCTTGGATTATCATTTTTATTATATTAACTTGTTCTACCCATTAGCAATTAATGCTTTTCCAATTTTTTAGATCTAGCTTTAATTATGTGGAAAGTGTTTTGTAGTTGTGTTCATATACTTGCTGTTTTTGACTTAGCAAATAGATACCTAGATATTTTATATTGTCTGAGGTGATTTTAAATGAATTTCTCTTTATAACTCTAACTGCTGGGTTGTATTGGAAATATACAGAAATGCTGATGATTTATGTGGGTTTATTTTGTATCCTGCAACTTTGCTAAAGTTGCTGATTATTTCCACTAGGTTTTTAGTTGATTCTCTAGGATTCTTTAAGTAGACCATTATATCATCTGCAAAGAGTGATAGTTTAGTCTCCTCATTGCCTATTTTAATACCTTCAATTTCTTTTTCTTCTCTAATTGCTGCTAGTGTTTTCTAGTACAATGTTAAATAATAGAGGTAAATAATATATAATAAATAATAATGGGCATCCTGGTTTCACTCTTGATCTTATTGGGAAGGCTTCTAAATCCCCATTGCAGATCATACTTGCTGATGGTTTTAAATATGTACTGTTGATTATTTTTAGGAAAGGCCTGTCTATTCCTATGCTTCCTAGTGTTTTCAATAGGAATGAGTATTGTATTTTGTCAAAGGCTTTTTTTTTTGCATCTATTGAGATAATCATGTGATTTCTGTTGGTTTGGTTGTTGATATGGTCAATTATGTGGGTAGTTTTTCCTAATATTAAGCCATCCTTACATTCCTGATATAAATCCCACCTGATCATAGTGAATAATCTTCCAATCACTTGATATAGTATTTTTGCTAGTATTCTATTTAATATTTTTGCATATATGTTTATTAGGGAGATTGGTCTGTAGTTTTCTTTCCCTGTTTTCCTCTACCTGGTTTTGGAATCAGTACCATATTTGTGTCATAAAAGGAATTTGGTAAAACTCCTTCTTTGTTATTTTGTCAATTAGTCTGTATAGTATTGGGATATTTTATCCTTTAAATGTTGTATGGAATTCACTTTTGAATCCATCTGGCCCTGGGGAATTTTCTTTTTCTTTTAAAAAATTTTTATTTAGAATATTTTTCCATAGTTACATGATTCATGATCCTCACTCCACTCCTCATTTTTTCCTCCCCCCCCTCCCAAAGCTAACAAGCAGTTCCACTGGTTTATACATGTATCAATGTTAAAAGTCTATTTCCATGTTATTCATATTTGCAGTAGAGTGATCCTTTAACATCAAAACCATAATCATATCCCTATTGCACTACATGATTGATCATGTATTTTTCTAATGCATTTCTAATTCCACAGTTCATTTTCTGGATATGGATAGTGTTCTTTCTCATATATTCTTCTGGATTGTCCTGGGTCATTTCATTGCTACCGGTAGAAAAATCTATTACATTCTATTGTACCACAGTGTATCAGTCTCTGTATACATTGTTCTCCTGGTTCTGCTCATTTCACTCTACATCACTTTCTTGGGTTGATTCCAGTTCACATGGAAATTCTCCAGTTCATCATTCCTTAAAGCTCAATAGTATTCCATCACCATCATATACCACAATTTGTTCAGCCATTCTCCCATTGAAGGGCATCCCCGCATTTTCCAATTTTTTGCCATCACAAAGAGCACAGCTATAAATATTTTTGTACAAGCCTTTTTCCTCATTATCTCTTCATGGTACAAACCCAGCAGTGGTATGGCTGAGTGAAAAGGTAGGAATTCATTTAAAACCCTTTGTGCATAGTTCCAAATTGCCCTCCAGAATGGTTGGATCAATTTACAAGTCCTCCAGTCGTGTATTGGTGTCTGAATTTTGCCACACTGGGGGTTTTTTCTTAAGGAGTTCCTTGATGGCTTGTTCAATTTCTTTTTCTCAGATGGAATTGTTTTAGTATTCAATTTCCTCTTTTGTTAATCTAGGCAGTTGATATTTTTGTAAATATTCATCTATTTCACCTAGATTTCCATATTTATTGCCATATAGTTGGGCAAAATAGCAGAACTTCATTTTTGGACAGCTACCTGTCCCTCATAATTCTAGCTCCAACAAATACAGTTCCCAAAGACTCAGGTGAATTTTAGTATTTCTTTCCACTCTTCAAAAAGTAGATTAACCATACGAGGTCTTAAAGTACATTTTATGCAAAGTTTTAAAATGGGACTCTGGGTACCTGGAGCACCTAAATTAAATATGTTGGCACAAATACTGAAATTGTACATCTTCTAGAGCAAGTGACAGACTCAACCTTTTATCTTGGGTGAATGATCTGAAAAGAAAGGGACATTTCCCCTTGTTCATGTTCTCATCTATCTATGTGAGTGAGTATATGTATATTTTAAAGCTTCAGGATCCCTTAGATATCCAAGCAAAGGAAAGGGTCACAGATTTAGATCTGAGAGGAACTTCAAGGGCCAGCTAGTCTAATGACTTTATTTTACAAATCAGGAAACCAAAGCCTAGGGATGTTGCAGAACTTGTCCAAGATCACAGAGGAAATAAGGATATTAGGGAGGATTTGAACCTCCATCTTCTATCTATGGAGTTAGTAGTTTTTCCACTGTTCTATCTGTCTGTCTGAGGCCTGGAGAGTGTATGTGATTTGCCCAAGGTCATACAATTAACAAATAGCAGAGCTCAATTTTGAACTCAAGTCTTCTGATGACAAACAGGTCTTTTCCCATTGTACTAAAGCTTCCCAGAATCCATGTTTGTATCTGGAAAAGAGTAATTGTACAGGTATTTTTGATTAACTGAATTATTGTTTACCCTAATCTCTATACATGGCTCAGAGTTTCCAAGGGAAAGAGGTGATTATTTCCATGTATATAAGGGAAAGAAATAGAAATATCTACTCTGTTGACCCTGGCAATATAATTGCTTTTACTTTCATAAATATTCTTCAGTAATTCTGCAAATAGAGCAATCACATATGAGAACTGACTACTGGGTCATGTGACTGACAAACAGACCAGGACTTGTCTTTAAAAACAGGGATTGTCTTTCAAAGTAATGCCCTTGGGAATCCATGTGCTTGTTTCAACTGGGCTGCCATTGCTCAAGGCAATTTTGGATCTACTGTTTCAGAATTGCCTTTGAAGACTGGGGGGCTCCCTGTTGCCTGTGCCCTCCTATCAATCCTTTAAGGTAGATCTAATAATCATGCTGGAAGGCTTCACAGTTTTGTTTTGTCTTTGTTAATAACCTCAATGTGGGCAAATTTTTAGCCTTGGAAGATTAATTTAATTTTCAGAAAGAGGCAAGGGCTATTGAATGTAGATCAGAGCTAAATCTGCTTGAATTGAGAAGGTGATGAGGCTGGAAAATGGCATTTAAAGATAAGATAGAGTCATTATATCTTAACATACATGTTTTCCTTACGGTCTTTCAATTGCTCTTGGATTCTTAAAGAAATGCCCTTAGCAATGCCAGCCCTGCTGGAATAAGGGCATTACCTTCAATGAGGGCCACTTAAGTTAAAAAAAAAATAATCATTTGATTTTTATCTTGGATCAAATTCCAGGAAATTGAGTCCACCAATTTCCCTCTCTTTGAATTAGATGGTAAAGTACCTGGTGAGTTGGTTGGGAGAAGTTGCTGGTGGTGGATTAAGAAAATTTAGGATTAGGTTCCAGTTTAGTGATCATTACCTGCATAGTGGGGAACTCTATTTCCTCATTTTAAAAATAGGTATAATGGGTTTTGTGCTACCTACCTCCTTATGGTCATTGTGGAGAGCTTTGCAAATCCTAAATCCTGTACAAAGCAGAGATAATTCCCATCGGAAATGTGAGGGGAGTGATTAAGTGAGCTTGTTAAGGTAACATAATAGAGTCAGTCTGTCAACCCAGGCCCCCTAACTTTCAGTAGGTGTTGTCTCTATTGTTCATTCATGAATTCGTTCATTCATTCATACATGCACTCAGGAAATAGTTATTAAACACCAATTATGTGCAAAACTCATTCATATATCACAGTAATAAAAATTTCAGCCTTCTAGGTATTAATAGATACTTAATTTCTTATTTTAAAAAAGATAAATTCCCATTGGATTCAAAAGGATCATTATTTTATGTTAATTGAAGCTTAATTAATTATGAAAAACCTGTCTCCTGTGGTTTGGGAAATAGGTTTACAAGATGCACTATCTCTCTCCTATTGTTGTTAATCTTTTGTGAATCTTCTTTAATAACCAGGAAGTACTACCTACCATGCTCTTTGCCCAGGGGCCTCACTGACACTAGGAAGAGGCTGCTTTGCCTACTACTGTACCTGAAGGTCTGGGGCCATCCCTGATGGTCCTAGGGCTCACACTCTCCAGGCCAGTGTAGCCCTAGCCAGGGAGAGAACAAAAAGTCCTGCCAGGCAGGGGATCAGAAGGCTTTCTGGCTAGCTCAAGCTCTGAAGTTTCAGAAGCATTAAATGTGTAGTGTAAATTCAGCTGTAATTAGACACTCTTTTTGGAAACATCTTTAGGGGAAAATACCACTTAACAGGGAGATAATTGTGTATATTTCCTTCGGGTAGGTTTCTGCTAGTAATAGCTGAGAATTGTTATCTCTGCTTGGGATCATATCCATAGATTTCTGGTTTTCCAGTTCCTTTGTACCACAGGCAAGCTTACTTTACCTGAGGACCATTTAATCCTTAGGGCCATTTGTTCTTTACAAATACAATATACAAGTTGAAACTTTGGACAAGGTGAAGGTCCAGAATTGTAGACCGATGAGATTTGAAAGGAAGAAAATAACTTATCAGGCATATTTTAGGCAGGATTTATGTTTCTGGGAGGGAGTGGATTAGATGATGTGTTGCATAATTAAAGGACACCAAAGGATCTCAATAGACTAGAATTATGAATCGAATCATATAAGATGCCATTTATTATAGAAAGACGTAAAATCTACACAGTTCAAACAAACATCCCATTAGAAATACAAGTTACTTAAGAACAGAGACCATTTTTGTCTTTGTATTTTTATGTAAGCTAGTTTGCATGCTGAATAGAGCTCAGGGACTGGAGTCAGAAAGATCTGAGTTCAAATTTGACTTCAGAGACTTAGTAGCTGTGTGAATCTGGGCAAGTTGCTTAACCTTGTTTGCCTCCATTTCCTCTTCTGTAAAATGAGCTGGCAAAGGCAATGGCTCTGGCATCTTTGCCAAGAAAACTTCAAAAACTAGAAAACCACTCACATGAGTCAGATGCATACAACTGAACAACAGCAAGGTGAGCCCAGGATCACGTAGCTAATAAGTATCTGAGGCTGGATATAAACTCAAGACCCTGAGACTTCCTGACTTCAGGCTCTGCAATCTTTCTACTCATCTACTCATAGCTGAACCTATCCTAAAGTGTCATTTTCCTTACTTTGATTTATTGCTCCCATTGAGAGTTGCTTTAAGAAAATACCCTGTAGTGTACTCCTTATAGATAGTTCATGTCTAGCTTTTTCTAAATGTAATAATGGGGACCCCATATCCCATATAAACCCATTAAGCACCAAGAGTATCTCAGGAAAAGGACCACCTTATTTCACCCTGTAGAAGTCCAAAATCATATACAGAAAACACATAGAGCTCAAGACACACAAAGCACATTGGATTTCCCCCAGAAGGGAACAGCACTTGGGATTCCTATTGGGGCAACCATTTTATATTGCAGCTATTTCTATTTCCCTCAAGTATCTCCACAAAAATTATACCACTCTGAGGTTTTGATTCCTGATGGAAAGTAGCATCTATTTGAGCTTTCTGAGTAAGCAATCTCCTTTCCATTAGACTTACACTGAACAACAAACTGGCTTTTCTTCTCCAAGGAGGATGCTGTAAGAACCATATAGACTTCCCCACCTTCTTTCAAGGAGCATACTGATCAGGAAACCTATCTACAAAATGTCTGATCCTCCTAACTCCAATATAGAAACTCTCAAACTGGGGATTTGCTGAATTAACCCATAAGATAACTGAAAGCTAGTCCTACTTAGGAAATCTATCTTCTCAAATCACTTGAGAAGCATAAACCATATGCAGAGTACTGCAGACTCATCATATGGTTCTGAGAAGAGTTTCCATTACTTGTTCCTGGGGGAAGGAAATTTCCCTGAGGTATGGTGGTGGATCAGAGGTTTCCTCTCAGACTGAATGCATGCACATAGCTAACTCTTCCCTCTGCTTCTGGTGCAAGTTACTATCATTTTCTCCCAGGGATGTAGGGAAAAATATCTTCCTCCCCCTTGCTACACTACAGAAAAATGCATATAGGAAAAGGCAAACTCTAAACATTGATTGTGAAAAAGAATAATCTAGACTCATAGATCACTTTTACTTGCCATGGGGAACGGGCAACTCCTTTGATGAAAATTCTGTTTCCCCAAATCCTATTTAGCCAGTCATCTTGAATATCTTGTATTCGATGAGTAAGATGCCAGTGGGACTAGTCACGTGATAACCCTTAGATGCCTCAAAACAAACAACTACACCCTGAATTTTATGATATTGATTGGGAAGTTCATACAATTGGACATGGCTGTTCTGATTGTTCTTGCCCTTACATAGGAGGCTCGACTATTCTGAAAAATGTGTTTTGCACCATGAATTCTAGATTGTTATTTTCAAAAACAACCTACTTTATCTCTTCCAATAGCCTCAGCTATTACCACTATGAACCCATTTTCATATCTCCTAAGTATCCATAGATTTTCTAATATAACCTTTCATTTAAATAATCTCTTTCTCTCCTTCACCCTCTCTTCTGATTGATGAGTCCCTGGTCCAAGACATCATTTCATGAGGTGCCCAGATCATCCATACTCATTTCACTACTACCCATGCTTTGGACTTTTCCACATCCATCCCAGTAATCTTTTTTTTTTTTTAAACCTTACCTTCTGTCTTAGTATCAGATCTAAGGTAGAAAAGTAGTAAGGGCTAGGCAATTGGGGTTAAGTGACTTGTCCAGGGTCAGATAGTTAGAAAGTGTGTGAGGTCAAACTTGAACCCAGAACCTCCCATCTCCAGTTCTGGCACTCTATCTATTGAGCCACCTAGCTAGCTGCCTTTCTTCCCAGTACTCTTGCCCTCTTGTAGGTACCTTCTGTCTTCTCTCTTTCCCCTATACTTTCTATGTCTTTTTTATTTGTTGTCTTCCCCATTAGAATGTAAACTCCTTGAAGTATAGGATTACCTTTTTTTGCTTATATTTGTATTCTGAGCACTTAGAATAGTATCTGGCACAAAGTAAGTCCTTTATAAATATTCTGTATATCTATATATCTTTGTATTTATCCACCTACCAATCTATCATATATTTATTTATATATCTACACATCTAACTATTCATCTATTTTCTTCCATTGAAAAGTCAACAGTTCTTTCAAGTTCTCCATTAGTACTATTGCCATTTCTTGATACAAATCCCTGCAGTTATCTTTGACTCTTCTTTTATCCTCCATATTCAATCAACAAATATCATTCCTTCAAAATTTCACATGGTTTAATTTTTCTGCTTGGCAAATACTATGACCCTTGCTTAGTCCCATATAGCTTCACTCCAAACAGCTCTTGACTTGCCTTCTTACTTTTAGTCCTTCCCTGCCCTCCCCTTCTCACAGTCACCCTGTGGGCTCATGGCCAGACTAATGTTTCTTTGGAGAAAATGCAATAAAAACTATTTAAAAACAGTTTTATTCTAATGTGTTTAAAAATGTTAATAAGGGGGAAAAAAGAACATGGAGCTATTAAGAAGCAGTGATTTAGTTAAGTTGTAATAACTGTTGGAAGCTTGCCACAGCCAAGACCTATTCATAAGATCACAGACTTAAAGTTGAGAGGGAACTTAGAGGTCATGTAGCCCAAACCCTTCATTTTATAGATGAGGAAAGCTGAAACTTACCTATTTTCTACCTAAAGATTCTGAGGGATGGAGATTTCAAAACCTCCCTCCTGCTTTTTCTTATGGTGCATACACATCGCACTTAGACTTAGATATCTTTCTGATTTATTACCATAAAATTCCTTTAAAGCTCTAAGTTCTTCATTGTAAGCTTATGCCCCATTTGAGGACTCTGATCAAAAATATTCCCCACAGATATTTATGACAGAGAGTGCTACCCACCTCCAGGGAATGAACTGTTGCAGTTGGATGCAGATCAAAGCACACTATTTTTCATATTAGTTTATTTATGGTTTTATTTTGGGTTTTTGGCTTTATATGAGTATTCTCTTACAACAATGACCAATACAAAAATATGTTTTGCATGATAATACGTGTGTAACCCAGATCAAATTGTTTACCAACTCCAGGAGGAACAGGGAAGGAAAGGGAGAGGGAGACAATTTGAATCTTATAATTTGGGAAAAAAGATGATCTCTTTTTGCTATTACATGTAATTCAGAAAACAAAATAGCTTTGAATAAAGAAAAAATGAAAACATTTTTAAAAATTCCCTACAAACAATGAACAATTTGGGCTCATCTCTCACCTTGGATCATCACCTATATCTTTTTCTTCTCTATTTAAGGTAGGGGCCAGAAGCAAAGCTAGATGAGACCAAATGTTCTACTTCAACTTCCCATGGCCCCTGTAAATATTACCCCATCACCCTAATCACAACATTTCTCCTATAAATCTCCTTCTCTCCATTCATATAGCCATTGCCCTAGTTTAAGCCTATTAGCCCATTGTACCTCTAACCTGGACTACTATAATGACTGTCTGACTTGCTTCCTTGACTCATCTTTCCCCACCCTAATCTATCTTCTACTCAGTTATAAAAAAATTATTAAAGCTTAGATTTAATAGCTGTCACCCTTTTACTCAATAAATTCTATTGGTTCCCTCTTACTTCCAGGATTAAATATTAAGCCATTTATATAGAAAGAAATATATATCCCTTTACAACCTGGTCCCTTCCTCTGTTTTCAGTCTTCTTATACATTACTTTCCTCCATACACTGTAGCCTAGTTATCCTAGCTTCTTGTTGTTGCTCATGCACAGCATAATCTATGCTCCTGTTGGCAAATTTATGGCATGCATGCCAGAGGGGGCTACTCCCCTCCCTCTCTTCACCATTCCTCAGGATTTTTCTCATATCACCTGCCCCTTTGTCCAGCAGTCCAATAGGAATGCTTTCTCCCTCCCTTGTCTGGGGTAAGGGAGAAGCTTACATGTGGCATGAGGGATGCAGTTTGGGCACTCAGTCTCTAAAAGGCTTGCCATCACTGCCTACTATCTCTAAGACTATAGTATCTGTCTTCCTGCCTGGATGCTCTCCTTCACATTGAGCTTTTAGTTTTTCTGGATTTTCTCAAGATTTAGTTCAATCCTACCTTCTGGAAGAAGCTTTTTCTTGTTCTTTTAGCTAACCTCTCTGAGATTACCTTCCAGCTATTCTGTATACACCTTGTCTATATCTAGTTATTTACATGTTGTCTTCCCCAATATAAAGGGAGATACTTGAAGACCAAGACTGTTTAGGCCTTTTTTTTTTTTTTGCATCCCTAGGATTTAGCATAGCGTCTGGCACAAAGTAAGCAGTTCATGAATCTTTTTCACTTGACTACTTGACTCTAAGGTTCCTTCTAGCTCTAAGTCTTATGGTCTTATTAAAAGTAACTTTAATTCTGGGAGAAGAAATGAGATCCCCAAGAGAAAAAAAGTAGTGTAACATGGGGAGATGCTATGTATTCATATGAACTTCTCCTCTTTGATACCTATAAGACAGGGACCATAGAAGAACTCACTTCTTAGAATGCAGAGAACAAATTTAAACTTCTTCCGACCAAGCTGAAATAAAATCTCTTCTTGATAATAAAACAAAACAAAAAAATGCTTAGAGAAGTCTGGAATCCTCAGAGGTAGGAGTGCTAAGGAGGCATTTTAGTCTTCTCTACTTCTCTCTGATAGTGGAATTAAGGCCAGGAATGAAGCCAAGGCAGAGGAAGCCAGGATAAGGAACAGCAAACCATCTCTTAGATACATGAAGGGTGAATGAAAAAAAGTTATAGATTCTATTTTAAAATAGAATAAGAAAAGCCAGTGTTAGATTAAGCAACTGGAAAACAACTGACTCTGGTAGAGGGCTTTTTATCTGCAGGTGGGAAGAGTTGTCTTTTTTTTTTAATCTTGTTGTAAATTCATTTTTACCTGTAGTACCTGGACCCATTTGCCTCATGTGGAATCCTAGAAATAATAAATAACCTAGGTTCAAAGGACTTTGTTAGTTACTACCCATTTAAAACTTCAGCTCATGAGCCCCTACCAATATCTTTATTTTTACCAGCCAGTCAGCAATTATATTACTTTAAAAAGAAAGACATTAATAAAATATCAGATTAAACATAGTAGCAAGGAAAAATCCCCTATGGACACATGGGATACATGGACAACATTCTTTCACAAGTTATTATACCTCCAGTGGAGAAGATTACAAATCCAAGGAATAAATTTTATCAAAGAACACATGTGAATGGTGTCCATGTATGGAAAATATATGAACAGAAAACATGCACACACACCATGAACCCTTGTGACATTGGCACACTTGTGGAATATGTACATACATGGTTGCCGTGCACACATGGTCAAGTCACCTGATATGTCTGTTGGTCCAGGCATTTTTCAGTAATGTCTGACTCGTTGTGACCCCATTTGGAGGGTTTTTTTTGGTAAAGATACTGGAAGTGGTTTGCCTTTCCTTCTCCAGCTCATTTTTCAGATGAGGAAATTGAGGCAAACAGGGTTAAGTAATTTGTTCAGAGTCACATGGTCAGTAAAGGTTTGAAGAAGTTAACTCAGAAAGAGGAGTCTTTTTGACTCCAGATCTAGTACTATATCCACTGAGCCATCAAGCTGCCCATGGTACACAGTTATTTGCTGGTATGTATTGATGATTTCATCATAACGTCCCTTGCTATTCTCTTTTGTATCACTTTTTATGCCACTCTCTTTGATAGCACTATTCCAAGGCAGTACCTGGTAGGGTTAACTAAGTTATTGTCAGAAATCACAAGATGAAATATTGATTTTCTACAGGTTTTACCTTTCCCTTGCAAAACTTCTTTGCTGGGGACTGTGTCTCCACTCTTAAGTGATCTTTGTTCAGGGTCTCTTACAGGGTCATGTTTACTAAAATGTTTGCCGTTACTATCTTTGGGGCTTCAGTTCCTCTATAACTTTTTTAATTTTAGTGTGGAGCTAAGGCTGTAAGCCATGGCACTTACTCAGGCAGCCAACAAGAGCTAACAAAATGCCCCAAGCAAAGACTGTCTATTCTCTTGACTAGTTTTATTCCATTGCCAACATGTAGCCCTGTATCCCAGAAAGTTCTTTCAATTCCTATTAAAGCTATTGTTCGGAGCTTATCCCCCAGACACATTCCATAGATTTTGCTTGCCAAAATCTCCTGTAAACTCTCCAGAAGCTGCCATCCTGACACTTTGTTCCCAAGATCCTTTTTGATTCTTATGGAGATGAAGGGAAGAGCCAGAAGAAATCATAAGTGAGGAAGACAAGGCCATCACCCTCCATCATCCCAGATCACATTCCTTCCTTTATTATGAATATTTAGCAGCAACAAAAACCCGTTAGTATTTCTTTCTGGCCAGCACCAAACCCCACCTGGTTTCTTTAGAAAGATATCAATCAATATTTATGTAAGCTATTATTTAAATAAAGTTTTTTAATAGAAAAAACATAACTGCATGGATTATCTAATGTAATAATAGAACCTAGTTGAAGGAGACCTCATAGACATCTAACCAAACCCTTATCTCAGTGAAGGTTCTGCCATAACATACTTGACAAGTGGTCCTCTAACCTCTTCATAAAAGCTTCTAATGAGAGGGGAGCTCAATATTTCCATTGAGAACTGGAGGAATTCTAGGTGAACTGGAATGAACTCCAGGAATTTATGCAGAGTGAAAGGAGCAGAACCAAGAGAACATTGTACACAGAGACTGATACACTATGGTACAATCAAATATAATGGACTTCTCTACTAGCAGCAATGTTATGACCCAGGACAATTCTAGGGAACTGATGAGAAAGAACACTAACCACATTCAGAGGAAGAACTGTGGGAGCAGAAACACAGAAGAAAAAACAACTGCTTGATCATATGGTTTGATGGAGATATGATTGGGGATATAGACTCTAAATGTTCACACTAGTGCAATTATCATTAATATGGAAATATTTCTTGATCAATGACACATGTAAAACCCAGTGGAATTGCATATCAGCTGTTGGGGGGGGGTGGAGTGGAGGGAAAGAACTTGAATCATGTAACCATGGAAAAATATTCTAAATTAAATTAATTAAATAAAAATTTTTAATCCAATATTTCCATTGATTACCTATTCCACTTTGGGAAGTTTTTACTGATCAAGTTTTAATGTTTTTTTTTTCCCTGGAAATTTTAACCATTGCTTTCGGTTCTAGACTCTGGGTTCCGCCAGAACAGTCTCAATTCTACATCACAGCCTTTCAAATACTTGAAATCAGCTGTGTGCTGAATGCTATGCTGAGAGATTCTTGTCTGTATCTGGGGAAAGTCTAGTTCGTTGATCTTAATAATCTAGGGAATGTTAAAATTACAGTTATAGATCATGAGATGAAATATGGAATCTTTAAAGGGCTAGTCTTAACACCTAAAAATTTAAAATGACAGCAAATATTATCTTCCCTTTTGCCTTTCCCTTTTATCTACACATTTAAGTGTAAACTTTCTATCACTCACTGTCCGCCACAATCAACTTTTACCATTGTAACACTGTTCCATTCAAAGAGGAAATGATGAGATAGGAGTCCAAAGATTCAGATTCAAATCCCAGCTCTGGTATTAACTCTCTGTATGATCATTGACAAGTATCTGAACCTTAGTTTCTTCAACTAGGATACATATTTACATGCAATTGGTATGAGGGAAGTGCTTTTTAATTAAAGCACCATGGAGATATGTTATTAATACTACTATTCCTCATCATAACACCCTTCTAAGGTTATCATTTATGACACACTTGGCTTTCTAAAGGACCTAAAAAAGTAAGCATCCTCCCTCCTCTGTTCTCACTGAAAGTGTTATCCTCAGTCTGGCCAGGTAATTTTATCTTCCTAACCATCACTCCTTCCCTTTTCATATTCCTCCTCTTTCACTTTCTAAAGGCCAATAATCATTCAAGACTTAGCTCTAGGCTCACCTCCTTGATGCCGCCTTCTTTGACTGTTACTGCTCACTAGAGAAACTTTTCCCCTTTATTTGAAATTTTTGTTATCTTGGGATTTGGATCATATTCTCTTTGGGTATTAATTGTTTGGGTATCAAAAAACTCAGTGTTTCCTAAGGTAGTCCATTCCAGTTTAGATAGCTGTTATTGTCTCCTCTGCTAAGGGGATGTGGGGTTGGGGACACACAATGTATATAATTAAAGACATTCCTTTTTTGATATTTTGGCAATTTCTTTTCACAAAACCCCTGTCCAAGGCCACTCATTCGGTCTTATTAGGAGGTTCTTCAAGGTTAAGGCAGTTCAAAACAAAATTGTTCCCACCGTGCTATCAAATAATGACTCTGAGGTTCTTTTTCTTTTCTCCTCAGGCCCCAGTGACTTTCTTACATCACTCTTAGATGTCAACACAAAGCTGAGAATTAATTGAAATATTTTTAACTGGCTGAGGGTGGGAGGGGAAGGGAACAAAACAAGGCAAGTTAAAGGGTAGCACAGTGGATAGTAAAGGGCAGGGCATAGAGGACAGTCCAACACTTGATGAAATTATATCAACAAGAGAGGAAGTGAGAATGAGACTCTGGCTTCTTATTCCCTAAGCATAAGAATTATAGGGGAAAGGGCTGAGGGAGTGTAATATGTGAGGCAAACACTCAGAGCCCTCCCAGGTATGTACCCTATAGGATCATCATCATAGAAGTGTCATTTTTGGGAAGAAGTATATCTTGCCCTTTTCCCCATATATCAGCTTCTTGAGTCAAAACTCCACCTCTTCTTTGTTAATCATGGCTCTAAAATAAAATAATTGCATCTGATTACACAAGTCGATCATGAAATTGTGGGATACAATGTAAAGAGCTGAGGTAAAATCCTTTTTCTTTTTTACCAAGGCTCTAACTTTTCTGGACCTCTACTTCCTCATTTCAAAACTGGGGGCATTGTATTTTAACTACTAATTGGTTCCTTTTAGTTCAAATCATGATCTGAAATTCAGTTTCCCTGCTCTATCACTATAATGTTAGCTCTCAGCAAAGCTATGATCTTCGTGGGTCTTCATGTCTGTACCTCTCTCGAGCACAAATCCTGTCTCCAGAAATTCAGATATATTTCTTTCCTCTTTGTCTGTGTTCATGCTGTTTATCCTGGATTATGGCAAAGTCCGTCAGGAAAGGTTTATTTTATTTCTACCTTTGTGTCCCTAGAATCTAGTAGGAATTTAAGAAATGATTGTCAAATTAAGCCAAATGTGGGGCTTCTGCCCCTAGAGTGACTCAGAAACCATGACTTTCATGATGATTGGCTCTTGTTTGCCTCTGTCCATAAAACTTCCTTAGAGGATGTACCCACAGCACTGGAGGACTTTTAACCTTCTGTACATACTATTGGCTTCAGGGTTCTGGTTGTCCATCTCTTACTTTTCATTTTTAGTGTATGATCACTAGAATATCTGAGCAGAACTATGACCTGGACAAATGTGTCCCTGTGCCATCTTACTTTTCTGAGAACTGTCACTAAAGTTATGGTACCTAAGGCTATCTCCTAGATAAGCAAGAGGGGCTCTCAGTTTCACTTTTTCTTTTTAATTTTTTTTTCTATTGAAAACATAATGAATACCAAGTACAACTTCTTAAATTGATTTAATATCCATTTATAGTTAAATTAATTTCAATGAATAAAATATAATAACTTTTCCCTCTTTTCTCCAGATGTATTCCATTTTCTCTAGGAGTGTGCTACCATCCCCATGAGACTCATTAGGGTAGATATCTTGGACATATTCATCCTACGGTCAGGTCTGATCAGAGATTGAATTTGGCATTTGAGAATGTTGCCAGATGTGCAAACAACCCAGTGCCCTCTTCTAACTTGTAAATGTTATACCATTAGGGCTTATTGGACATTATTGTTCTCAGAACGTTTGATTATTCAGTTTTAAGATTATTGAGACCTCTTACCACCTCTCCCAACCCCCATCAACACATCACTCCTCCCTTTTAGGTATTTCATTACTTATTAAGCTCTCTGTTTAGTAATAAATGGGAGAGAAGGAGAAAAAAAATGATACAATCAGAAAAACAGACAGTGGAAGGATAGAGGAATACAGGAAAGTATACACCTGGCTGTGAACCCCAGTTCAACTGCTTACTAGAAACTTAACCTTGGGGAAGTCACTTCTACTTCTGTTCAGAAAAATGGGGGTAGACTAGATGGCTTCCCAGGTCCCACTTTGCTTTAAATACATTTTTCAGACACTTTGCTAAATGGTAGAATATGAGCAAAGTTTAGTTAGTGACTACATGACAGATGAGATTTACTTTTTGGTCCATACCTGTGAGTAGTGAACTCCAAATATGGAATCCCCAATCCACTCACTTCACTGGTTGTTCCTCATACTCAAAGGGGACCAAAATGACATCACTGGTGATATCTTTTTAAGTAAATCAGAGTTGCACAAAGTTGTAAGCCTCATTCTCTCTTCCAGAGTCATTGAAACATAGTGGTAGGAAAAAAGTCAAGATGGCAGATCATGGCTCAGAAAGCAATGGATGACCTTGGCTTCTTTGATGTCAAAACAAGGCCAATATATTCCACAGTTCCAATTTCCACTGCTTTCATTGCCATTGGGACAAGTTGTTCTTATCAACCCCATTGGCTGGAGGAAGTCTTCATATGTCTGGAGTAGACATCCCCCTAACTCACTGATAGATTTGACACCTGTCAGTTACTCTCAACCTGGTTTAGCCCATCTACAATATCTTGGAATTCCATATGAGAACTGGATGGCAGGTGGGAACCAAAGGGGGATGAGCAGCCCTGAAAAGGTCACAGCAAGTCCTTACACACAGAGGTGCTTAGTCTTTTCTGAATACCATGTATGCCCCCTTCTCTGATATAGATTATTACCTTTTTAACTTAGATTCCAGGGTCATTGATCTAGAACAGGGAAGGACCTTACCACTCAACTAATTCAATATACCCACTTTAGAGATGCGGACAATGAGTCTTGGAGAAGGTAAATCATTTGTTTAAGGTCACACAGAGTAAGTGACAGAGCCCAAATTTGGATCCTGGTCTTCTGACTTCAAAGCCTCTTTTTATTATGTTGCTTCTCTTCAGTGTTTGGGATATAAAGAGGTTAACTGACAACTACAATATATTAAAAAATAAAACTTGAACCCAAGTCCTGATTTCAATGGCAACCCTTTATGCCATACTAACTCTTATAGGATTTATATTTTGTGTACTGTAATCACATTGGTCCTGCATCACCAAAGATAATGGAGGTGGAGCTGTAGTTTTTAGGCTTCTGAAGCTAGAATTAGGTCAAGAACTAAGTGGTTCCCTCCTCCTTGGTTTGGCTTACACAATACTATCCATCCAAACCTTAGTAGGAATAGACCTGGAATAATGGCCAAATCAGGAGGTAGGGAGAAGTGGAAGAAGGGTCATCCTGACTGGAACATGGGCTCCTTGCCTTGACAGGATGGATTAAGCTCTTTGTTCCTGCAAATGCACCTTTCCTGGCAGTGATGGAGTTAGCCTGGAGTCCGGACCTGCTCTTCTCTAGGTAGGGCCATTATCCTAAAGTGCTTTTATTGATCTGTTGATTCTCTGTCTCCTGTCTTCTCTTCCCTGCTCTTCTTTTTCTTTCCCTTTATCTCTCCCCCTTCTTCCTTTCACTAGTCCAAACTCCTAAACAACTACCATTTCCTAGCATACAGCCAAGAATTTTTTAAATGAGTGGACAGTGATAGACAAACTAAAATCATCTCAGTGGCAAAGCAAATGTTTCTTTAGAGAAATCTCTAAATCTGACAGAAATCTGACTGATAAAAGGATCTCTTTGTTGCTGTTAATAAGTATAGCTCTCAACCACACAACTCTATTTGCTTTCTTTTCTTTTTAATATTTTCATGTTCTAAAAACATTTAAATGATGTGAATTTTGTTTCCATACTTCAGATCAACTAAAACATAGAGCTTACTTTGCATCTTTGTGATGTTTTATTTTATAGGAATGAAATATTTAACTATGCTTATGAATATTATAAAAATACCTGGATATATCAATGCCAAGTGATAGATTATTTAAAAATCACATGGTATTGCTTTAAGGCTGCCCACAACACTGGTGCTATTTTTATCCTGGGAGTGGGACTGAGGGGAAGGTTGGGGAAATGATATTTGGGAATGATATGGAATGGAATTCAGGAGTATTTTGCCAGTTTTACTCTCTTTATGTAAATGTTCAGGAATCTATTCTTAGCTTACCTGTTTTTATTTAGCAATATCAATTTTAGTCTACAAACTCCATGAATTCTTTGGCAAGAATTTTGGAATGTGTTGATTAGATTAAAAATGAAACTTAGGGTATGTGAGTAAAAATTCTACCATTTCTCACCCTTTGGGCAGTTTCTATGTTCTGAAACAGGATTTAAAGCCAGAGGAGGCCTTGGAAATAATAATAATAGCATACATTTTTATGTTGGCTTAAAGATTGGTTATCTCATTTGATGATCCAGTAGTTCTCAAATTACTTTGCTCCCCGTGTGGTACTATTCTTTGCCATATGAAATCATAGTACACTACAAACTGGCATAGATGCTTGTGATTACAGGAATAAATGCCATACGATTCATAATGCCCTTAGCAAAACTCAGGGTTCATTATTAGTGTGCCATGGCACATAACTTGGAAATCTCTGATCTGGTCCAGCTCTCTTATTTTAGAGATGAGGAAACTAAGGTCAGGAATGGTGAAGTAACTTACAAGCCAACCAGTGAAATTAGGATGCAAACTCTGGTCCTCTGGCTCTAGATACAGCAAGATGCCAATATTACATACCTTGGCATGAAATTTTCCATGCATAGGGCATTTGTTTCTGGAGAGATACAGGAAGAGGTTTAATATTCATGATGTAGCAAATAATTACGGTCACCTAAGGGCATTAGGTCTTGTATGGAAATACGTTTTCATTTGGAAACAAGATCAGATGAGACCATGAAGTAAATGCACTAAAGGGAAGGGCAAGAATAACATGCCCTACAGGACCAAAATTAAAAAAAAAAAACTTTTATGGGGGCATCATTAAGTTTCAGAGAAGAAAAAATCTTGTAGAAACTCTGGTTTTGATTATTAGAAAGGAAAGGATCCTAGACCCTTACTTGAGGCAATTCTCATCCATAATTATTATTTATTACTATTGAACAATAATATCTGCTGAGCACCAATTGTGTCAGCCATTGTATATAACATTGACATTCTCTGTCCCAGCCAAATCAATACATTCCACTTTAGCCTATAGAAATGGCTTTTGTCCTCTTTCTTTAGGGGAGGGAGATCTTTCCAATGACATAGAGTTTTCAGTCCCTTCATTTGAGGGTTGAAATAGACAGGTATTTCTTGCTACAAGGAAGGGATGTTCCAATTCAATCCTGAAGACAATCACTACCTGCCCTCTATGTACAAAAGAGTAATGCTCACTACTCTACTGTCTGATATGCCTCTTGGCCTCCATTGTGGTATTGGATATGCATTCATATCAGGGGAAAAGGGCTCAATAAATTGAGATTAAATGTTTTCATGAGGGAGGAATTGAAAGATGGTGACCAGCTTCTTGGACATTGTAGAATTTACTCTGGGAATAGAACTGGTTTATTTGTTCTCCCTACAATTTGATATACTTCTCTGTGAAAATTCTCTGACAAAATTGATAAAATTATTTTATTGATAACTGGCCTACTTGATGAAGACTTTAAACATATCAATGAAGTGTTAGAGAAAAAGAGTGGGATATGGGGTCAGAAATACCCTGGTTTGAATCTCTCCTTAATAGTTAATTGCAGGGGCAGCTAGGTGGCTCAGTGGTTTAAGAGGTAGGCTTAGAGGTGGAAAATCCTGGGTTCAAATCTAGTCTTAGACACTTCCTAGCTGTGTGATTCTGGGCAAGTCACTTAACCCCAATGCCTACTCCTCACTACCCTTTTGCTTTTGGAATTAATACACAGTATTAATTCTAAAACTGAAAATAAGGATTGAAAAAAAATTTTTTAAAAATAGTTAGCTGGTAATGTGACATGTGCAAGTCACTTGATTTCTCTGGGACTCACTTTTCTCTCTGTAAATGGGGAGAATAATAGAATTGTTCTCTCAGGGTTGGAGTAAGAATCAAATAAGATGATATATATATACAAAGGCTTTTCAAATCTCTAAGTGCTTCATCAATGTCAGTCCTTCTCAATTCTATAACCTGAGTTTACTTGGAATAAGGGACACCTATGTTTTCATCAATAACTATCTGAGCTTGTGATAGATATCTATCTTCTGTCAAGTATACAATGCATTCAATGAAGTATTGACCAAAAGACTGTGCTGGCCTTGTGTACAATAGACGTATCCCACCAATCAAAGGGCTGACCCTGTCTACTTACACTCCTGCTAAGTGTAAAACAGTCTCCCAAACTCTGAAATATAATTGAAAGGCAGAATAGCTTAAGCTGTCAAGTGTGAGTCCTGAGACCCAATGTGACTAACAAGAAAGAAGAAAGGTCTGTCAAGCAAGCACTGGTCCAATTGGCTGTGGTCTCATCCCTTCTGCCAACCATTTGTTCCCACATCCAGAGCCCTCCCTCACAGACATCCACAGACATCCACTGGGCTTCCCCTCGATCAGTCTCTGAACCTTCAAAAAAATATACTTAATGGGTAATGGATGTGACACCAAGGACTACTTAGTTTCAGTTTGTGAGTTGTTTCAGACCTGTTTGTGTGATCAGATTTGGGCTTTAGGTGAAAAACAGACATTTCAACTCTCAATCTGTCTTATGCCTCCTTTTGCAGAAGTCTCAGATGCTGATCCACTAGTGTTTGTTAATCCAGGTGCCCTGTTTCCTTCAAAACCCAGAGTAGAGCCAACTGTTGTGGTTGCTGAGTTAGGAAGTCTGGGGGCTGCTGAATCATCAACTCTCAGCAGAGCCAAGAAATTCACCTACTACCTCTGGGAAAACTGCATCCCAAGATGGCTAAATCTCAGGAAAATCTCAGGATCTTAGTGCAAGGACTTCCTATTGTTCTGTCACTTTGTTTCCTTGGTCTCCAGGAAGGGGCATGAAGAATCAGGTCTCCTCTCTATATCTCAGTGGTATCAATTTTCCAAGTGTAATTGGGATTTGCACAGGTCCAGATCATCTAAGATACAGGCACTCATAGTCACCATAATCATTGTTATAATAATAATCTCAACTAGCACTTGGGAAACACCTACAATGTGCCTGGAAGCTAAATGGTGCAGTGAATCTAGTGATCTGGGCCTGGAGTCAGGAGGACCTGAGTTCAAATCTGGACTCAGACACTGACTAGTTTTATCCCAGTTTGCCTCAGTTTCCTCATCTGTAAAATGAAGTGGAAAAGAAACCACTCCAGTATATCTGACAAGAAAATCTCAATGGGGTGACAGGGAGTCAAACAGAACTGAAATGAATAAACTTATGTGCCAAGCACTATAATAAATGCTTTACAGATAGTATTTCTTCTGATCCTCATAGCAACAGCATTTTAGGTGCTATTATTATCTATATTTTATAGTTGAGGAAATTCAGACAAATAGAAGTTAATTGACTTTCCCAAGTCACATATCCAGGAAGTGCCTCACATGGAATTTGAATTCAGGTCTCCTGGTCCAGTCCTCTATCCATTGTGCCACCTAGCAAATTCCTAGGACCATTCCTAAGAATGTTCCACATTCCCAAATAGGATTGGGGTTTTGGTCTATTTTATTTGTTCCTTTCAGTTCTAGGCAAACATGATGAATTCTCCCAAACTAGGATTTTAAACAAAAGGGACTTTGGAGCCAGGATTCCAGGTCAATTGTTGCTGCCAATTCAGTGGGGAAGTTTTGAGAAGCCAGGGTTCTGGGATCAGAGTCCAGGGACAGTTTGGATTTGGAATCACACAAGACTATACTATATAGAAAATGCATTAAGCCCTGAAACTAATCCCCCTTCTCAGAGACAGATCATTTTTGTTTGTGCTAGATCTTTGAAATAGAGAAATACTTTTTCCTTTGTAAAAATTAAGGTATTTGACATTCCACTGGTCTCTGTATTAGCTTTGGGGAAATGACTAGTTTCAGATAAAGAGAACCTGGATTTCCTTTGGAGGAACTTTCCTATTCCTTGGAGGAGATACAGAGATATCCCATGTTAAAATTCTATATTTGATATATTTTATTAGTAGGCATATCTTAGACCCTGAGTCTTTTATTTTTATTAGTCTACTGTCTTAGAAATGATACTAAATATCAGTTCTAAGCCAGAAGAGTGGTAAATTGGGGTTAAGTGATTTGTCCATGGTCATCAGCTAAGAAATGTCTGAGGTCACATTTGAACCGAGGATCTCCTGTCTCCAGGCCTGCCTGATTCTTTTTCAAAAATATATACTTCATTTATTTCATTAAATATTTACCAACTACATTAAAAAACTGACATTTTAAAAAATTTTGAGGTCCAAATTCTCTCCCTCCCTCCTGCCCTTTCTCTACCCCTTGAGAAGGCAAGTAATATGATATCAACTCTCCAGGTGAAGTCATCAAAAACATTTTTATATCAATACATCCACACTGCAAAAGAAAATGCACACACATAAGAATAATAAGGCAAGAAAAGTAAGCTTCAACTTCTACTCGATATTCATTAATTTTTGGAGGTGGCTTGCATTTTTTAAAAATCATGGGTCCTCTGGAATTGCCGTGTCTCTAATTCTTAGTGGTGTCAATAAAACTCTTTTAGAAGATTAGATTTTTCAAAGTCAAAGATTAAGACTCCTAGGGCCAACACTCATGTCAGCCTTTAACATATTTAATAGAGAGAGCAGGATTCAGAATCAGAAGGGCCATAATTTGAATCCTCCCTCAGATATTACCTTTGTGATCTTGGGTGGGCCAGTGACTTGGCCTCTTACTTACCTCAGTTTCCCCATTTGTAAAATGAGAATAATCATTACACCTACCTCACGGGTTGTCATAGGATCAAAAGAGATCATATATGTAAAGAACTTGGAAAACCTTAAAGTGCTTATTCTATAATTTTAAATTTCTGAGCCTCTGGAAAAGTCAGATAAATATTAGGCTACAAAATCAATGTCTGGGCTACTTTTACATTTTGTGAAATTAGAGAAACTCCAAAGTACAGCCCTGGTGCCCAAAGAGAAAGATTCTCTCACAAGAATTCACCTATTGGGTATTGCCCAAGGTATGCCTACAAGCATCTTGACCACTGCTAAATAGCAATCAAGTCCAGAATTACTGGAAGACTTTTGACCTCAACCTGTGTCTGAGGCCCCTCAGCCCCAGAGCAGAGGCTCTGACTGTCTGGCTGCTGAGCAGAGGCCTGAGGCTGCAGCAGGAAATACTCACTGTTATATTAGGCCTTTTTCCTGCTGGAGTTAGTCTGATTTTTTTTTCCTTTTTAATTTACAGACAGGAAAATGGTTCAGATCTGGAACAGTCTTGATAAGACTGCTAATGTGATTGCCAGAAATCTTCCCCCATCCCATCCCCATGTGCTTTATAAATCCTGGGAAAATGAATAGTCATAGTTTCAAAGGTCCTAATTCTAACTACAGGTGTTTGCTTTGAGCAAGATCACGTGATATCCCCTAATCACTTTTCTGAAAGAACTAAATAAAAATACAGATGTTAAAAGAATCATAATACCTAAACATCTGAAACGCTCTTCAGTTAAAAACACTAAAGCTTCCTTTCCTACTTCTCTTAGGCAGCAAGACTTGCTGTTTATTAATGAGCAAAGCACAAATAGGATCAGTCCTCTGGTTTAATCCATATATGCAAAGTTTCAAAACTTTTATTCATTGATTCACTTATTCATTTATCTTTATCTATTTATCTGTCTGTCTTTCTATCAGCTATCTATTAACCTTTTTCTATCTATCTATCTATCTATCTATCTATCTATCTATCTATCTATCTCTATCATCTTTTCTCTTCATATCTAGCTACGTATCTGGCTTTTTAAAATCACCTACCCATTCATCTTTCTACCATCTATTTCTCTGCCTACCTTTCTATCTACCTATTATCTTGCTTTCAATCTCCCTATCATCTTTATATCTATCATTTCTCTTTCTATCATCTATCAGAAATCACAGAAGTCTTAAGACAATTTTTTGCTTTAATGACTATTTACTAGGAACAATTGATAAAAGTCCCATTGAGGTAAATTCAGGCTTGAGTAAGGCAGAGTAGAAGGGAAAAAGAAAAACAACCTCCTAATTAGTATATCTGTCAAAAAGTGGAATGTGCTGCTTGGGAGACAGTGAATCTTCTCTTACTAAAGGCTTCCATGTGATAGCTAGATAAGCCTGTACCTCTCATATGAGTTTTTATGTATCTATGATGAAAAATTACACACATGTATATACATAATTATATGAATATTTGCATGTGTATATATTTAAATTTAGGAAGCCTTCAGCTCAAGTCCTATCCCTCTGAACCATACTAGCATTGTGATCCTAGGTAAATCACAGCTGAAAACCACTCTTTAAAGACTAGAACTGGGTAAATAGAAGCAAATGATTCCACAAGACAATAAGAATTGATAAAGTAAAATAAAAAGAATGAAAAAATAGAAGGAAGCATGAAATATCTCATTGTAAAAATAACTGACCTGGAAAAAAGGTCCATGAGAGACAATTTGAGAATCATTGGTCTACCTGAAAACTTGGGGAAATAAAGAAGCCTTCACATCATACTACAAGAAATTATCCAAGAAAACTGTCCTGATATTCTTGAACAAGAGGGCAAAATAGACATTGAAGGAATCCATAGATCAACATCTACATTAAATCATCTAAAGACAACACTCAGAAATGTAATTGCCAAATTCAAGTGCTTCCAAGCCAAGTAGAAAATTTTGCAAGAAGCCAGAAAGAGACAATTCAGATATCAAGGAGCCCAAGTCAGGATTATATAGGATTTGGCAGCTTCCATGCTAAAGGATCTCAAGGCATGGAATATGAAATTCAGAAAAGCAAGAGAATTGGGTCTACAACCAAGAATCATCTATGCATGAAAACTGACTATATATTTACAGGGGAAAGTATGGGCAGTGTGACAGAGGTTTTTCACTCAAGGAAAAGTGACAGGCTGAAGTGCTGTGGAATCTGCTCACCTTGATGAGGGAGTGGCCTCAGGAGGTCTGGAATTTTGAGAAGCCAGAAGTTTCTGACTGAGATTCAGTTAAATCTCTCCCAGCCTTGAGAAGCCTAAGAGAGAGGTCTGGCCAAGACCTTCTCCTGAGGGGATAATCACCTTTTTCCTCTCCTGGTGACTGGACATCTTCCCCCCCGCCCCCCACCACCACCAATTCCCAACTGAGGTGACAGATGAAGAAGACATTTGAGCCTCTGTCAAACTTACCTCACAGCTCCTAGTCCCCTGGATCTAAACTGTGCCAGTTGGGCCAAGATTAGGTCAAGGCAATCCTGACTCTCTCGGGGGGCCCAAGGCTGCCAAGGCCTCATTTCCCCATCTTGAGAAGGGAGGAAAAGGGTAGGTAAAGTTAGGGACAACTCCCCAGCTTTCCTAAAAACCTTTCCCTGCCAACCATTTCTTAGTGTTATCCCCAACTGAGTTAGTTATAATAAAGTTGTTATCTTTTCCCCAAAGTGACTCAAGTGTGAGTGGACCAGCTTGACTGGGAGAGTAATCTCCCTGAAGAGGAAGTTTTAGACACTAATATTGGAGGAAGTCAAAAGCCAGTTAGTTATGAAAACAACCATAGCTGAGGAGGGAGGGCTGAAGGGGGTACCTACTCAATCTCTCTCTCTCTCTCTCTCTCTCTCTCTCTCTCTCTCTCTCTCTCTCTCTCTCTCTCTCTCTCTCTCTCTCTCTCTCTCTCTCTCTCTCTCTCTCTGTCTCTCTCTCTCTCTGTCTGAGCCAACTTTAAACATCAGATCCCTCTCCTTGATCCTGCTTTCAGGGGAAGATATCCATTCCTCCTCTATCCCTTTTACCACCTCCATTCCTACATTACAGCATTTAACAAAATAAAAGATTCCCAAGTAACCTTAAAGAAAAGAACAGAACTAAACAGAACATTTGATGTCCAAATACAAAGTGTCAAGAGAAACATGAAAAGGTAAACAAAAAAAGAGAGGTAAAAAAATTTAAGGCCTTCAGCATGGGGAGGGAGAGGGGAAGAATACTATTATAAGAATGAGAGGAAGAGCGTTCTAATACATAATACTTAAATCTAATTCTCAGTAGAATCAATTCTGAGAGGGAAGAATATCTAGATCCATTGGGGTATAGAATTCTATCTTACCCTACAGGGAAGTTGAGAAGGAAAAACCAAGGAAGGGGAGTGGGGTAGATCACAAAAAGGGAGGGATAGGGGGAAGGAAATTTAATGAACTCTAAAGAAAAATAAGAGGGGAGTAAGAAGGGAGGGGTGGGAAGGGTAGTAAAATAAGGATGGGGGTTAGGGGTACTGATTAAAAGCAAAACACTGGTGTAGAAAGAAATAGTGAAAGAAGAAAGAACAATACTAAAAGAGGAAATCAAGATGATGGGGAATACACACGTGATAACAATAACTCTGAATGTGAATGGGATAAACTCACCCATAAAACAGAAGCAAATAGCAGAGTGGATTAGAAACCAAAATCCTATCATATATTGTCTACAAGAAACACACATGAGGCAGGTAGACATACACAGGTAAAGGATATAGACTGGAACAAAATTTATTGGGCATCAACTGAAAAAGAAAAGAAGACAGGACTCTCAATCATGATATCTGACAAAGCCAAAGTAAAAATAGATTTGATTAGGGAAGGTAATTGCATCCTGATAAAAGGCAATATAGCCAATTAAGAAATAACAGTACTCAACATGAATGCATCAAATGGTATAGCATCCACATTTTAAAGGAGAAACTATTGGAGCTTAAGGAGGAAATAGATAGTAAAACTATACCAGTGGGAGACCTGAACCTTTCTCTATCAGATCTAGATAAATCAAACCAAAAAAATGAAGAACAAAGAGGCAAGAGATGTGAATGAAATCTTAGAAAAATTAGAGTTAATATATATTTGGAGAAAAATAGAGACAAAAAGGAATACACCTTATTTTCAGAAACACATGGTACATTCACAAAGATTGACCATGTATTAGGGCATAAAAACATTGAAAACAAATACAAAAAAGCAGAAATAATGAATGGAACCTTTTCAAATCATAATGCAAAAAGTAATAATAATTAGTAAGAGTACATGGAGAGGCAAATCAAAAATTAATTAGAAATTAAACAATATGATTCTCCAAAATTGGTTGGTTAGAGAACAAATCATAGAAACAATTAATAATTTCATTGAAGAGAATGACAATGAGGAGATATCATATCAAAATCTATGGGATGCAGCCAAAGCAGTACTCAAGGGAAAATTTATAACCCTGAGTACATATATTAATGAATCAGAGAGGGCAGAGGTCAATGAATTGGGCATGCAAATTAAAAAAAAAACTAGAAAGAAAACAAATTAAAAATCCCCAGATTAAAAACTAAATTAGAAATCCTAAAAATTAAAGGAGAAATTAACAAAATTAAAAGTAAAAGAACTAATGAATTAATAAATAAGACTAGGAGCTGGTACTTTGAAAAGACAAATAAAATAAAGTACTAGTTAATCTAATTTAAAAAGGAAAGAAGAGAACCCAATTAACAGTATAAAAGATGAAAAGGGCAACCTTACCTCTAATGAAGAGGAAATTAAGATAATCATTAAAAACTCTTTTGCCCAATTATAAAGTAATAAACATAATAATCAAAGTGATATGGATGAATAATTACAAAAATATAAACTGCCTAGATTAACAGAAGAGGAAATAGAATACTTAAATAATCCTATATCAGAAATAGAAATTGAATAAGCTATCAAAGAACTCTGTAAGTAAAAACCCCAGGGCAATATGAATTCACAAATGAATTCTGTCAAACATTTAATAAACAACTAATCCCAATACTATACAAAGTATTTTAAAAAATAAGCAAAGAAGGGGTTCTACCAAATTCCTTTTATGACACAAATATGGTACTGTTTCCAAATCTAGGCAGACCAAAAACAGAGGAAGAAAACTACAGACCAATCTCAGAAATCTTAAAGAGAATACAAGCAAAAAGACTCCAGCAAGTAATCACAAAGATTATTCACTATAATCAGGTGAGATTTATACCAGGAATTCAAGAATGGCTTAATATTAGGAAAACCATCCACATAATTGACCATATCAATAATCAAACAAACAGAAATCACATGATTATCTCAATAGATGCAAAAAAAGCCTTTGACAAAATATAACACTCATTCCTATTGAAAACACTAGAAAGTATAGGAATAGAAAGGCCTTTCCTAAAAATAATCAACAATATATATTTAAAACCATCAGCAAGCATCATCTGCAATGGGGATAAGTTAGAAGCATTCCCAATAAGATCAGGAGTGAAGCAAGGATACCCATTATCACCTCTCTTATTTAACATTGTACTAGAAACTCTAGCCATAGCAATTAGAGAAGAAAAAGAAATTGAAGATGTTAAAAGAATCCTTAAAGAATCCTAGAGAATCAACTTCTGCACCCATCAACAAAGCAGGAGGGAATGGAATAATTTGTTTCAAAGAGCAATCGAGTTCAGGATATAGCTCAAGATGGGCTATCTTGAAAATATGAGGTGAACTATAAATGAAAAAAAGATGGATTTCAATAACAGGCATTCAACACTTAGTAAAGAAACAAAACCTAAATAGAGATTATTTGCTTCTCTAATACCTCAGAAAATGGAAGTGTAAGAGGGGTGAACAAATGTAGCAACTAACGAAAGAAAGAACAAAGAAGTGATAGCAGAATGAACAGTGAGAGAAGAGACTTCTTCCTAAATGTATGCAAAAGATAGAAGTGAAGGGAGAAATCAGGTAGAGATGGGGCCAGGTTCATTATAGAGAGAACCCCAACTCCAATAGCCTGCCTACAGGTCAAGCAACACTTTTTGGTAGGACTACATTGCAAAAAGGGGGAAAAGAAGATAGAGGGGATTGTGTGATGTGAGGGCTATCAATGAAGGGAAAGTACATTCTATGGTTTCTCAAGTAGAAAAGATTCTACAGGGAAATGGCTAAAGAACTGTAGGAAATATTTTCTAAGTGGAGGGGGGAAAGAAGAAGAACTTATTCTGGTGGTTGTAGAAGGTTCCATTGATGAATGCTCCTATGGGTGGTGAGAGATATTTTGTGAAGGTAAGTGGATTTATATATTATGTGGATATGATCCTTGAAAATATTCATCCTATCCTGGGAGGTAGAGGGAGTTGGATTTTCAAGGGGCAACTGGCAACTGTCCCTGGGGCAACTGAGGGAATGAGAAGTAATAGATCTAGGGAGGAGATTTTGAGCCAAACGGGAAAAGAAGATGACAGGGAGGTGGGTATAGGTCATTGGTGGGCTACATAATCAGCAATGGGGGGGGGGGTATCCTCTTTGTCATCTGCAGGGATTAGAATGTGGTAGGAAATGAAGCACAGAGAGTAAAGGAAGTCCTTAGGGCAAGTGCTATAAGGCTAGAGAAGAAGCTACTTGGAAGGGAGAGCCCAGAATGATTTTGTAATCCCAAGAGTAATGCAGAGAATAGAGAAGAACTAGATAAGCATGGGATTAGTGAAAATAAGAGTTTGGAGAAGGCAGGAGAAGAGGATGATTAATAGAGTGAGTGAGAAAAATCCTCTTTAGAAAGAAACATAAAAAATGAAATAATTTAAAAACACTAAACTAGTAAATAGGGTTAGTGGAAGGAAAAGAAAAGGAAGAGGAATTTATGAGACTGATAAGGAAAAAGGTGGAAGAATTAAGTAACTAGATAAAATCAGGTAAGAAAAGGAATCTAATACATAAATTTCCAAAGGAAAAAAAGTTTTAAATAGGAGAGGTGAGGGGAAGAAAGCCAGTGTGAAATGAACACCCTAAACAAGATTAAACCAGAGTAACCAGAGTTACAATGTTTTTAAAGAAGTAAAAAGAAAAATTATAACTTGAAAACAAGTCTATTATAAAAGGTAAGAGATGATCGAGGTCAGAAATAGGGAATATATGCAAGAGATGCTGTACAGAAGGAAACTATGAGATTTAGCAATTGATTACCTGCTTGGAATGAGCAAAAGAGAGGAATCAAGAATGATACCAGAATTGCAAACCTGGGTTCCTGGAAGAATGATGGTGCCTTTGACTATAACAGGGAAGTTTGAAAGAGGGATAGATTTAGAGGGAAAGATAATTAATTCTGTTTTGGACATGTTGAGTATAAGATGCCTGCAGGGCATCCAATTTATAATGTCCAAAATGTACCTTGTGATGTAGGACTGAATTCAGGAAAGAGAACTGGACTATGTAGATTAAAAATATAGATCATTTTATATTATATTATAGATGATAATTCTTCTCACTGGAGCTAATACAAACAACAAGTAAAAGAATATAGACAGAAAAGAAGAGAGGGACCAGGAGGTAGATATTATATGAACCCCCAAAAGGTCAGAAAGAATCAGTATGACTAAACAACAATGGACAACTAGATGGCTCAGTAGATACAATGTCAGTTCTGGAGTCAGGAAGACTGGAGTTTAAATCTAGCTTCAGACACTTACTAGCTATATATATGACCCTGGGCAAGTAACTTAACTGTTTGCCTCAGTTCATCATCTGCCAAATGAACTGGAGAAGGAAATAGTAAACCACTCCAGTATCTATCCCAAAGTCAAGTCATGAAAAGTCAAACACTTAATGGCTTAACAACAACAATTACATGGACTAAGATCTAGTAAAGAAGCCTGAAAAAGATCAATCAGACAGAAGAAGAAAGGAGAGAGAACCTAATGAAGAGAGTTTTCTAGGGAGAGAGGGTGGTTAATAGCACCAGATGCTGTAGAGGGCAAGAAGAATAAGAATTAAGAAAATGATTTGAAGTTAAAAGATAAGTGGTAACTTTGAAGAGATAATTTTCAGTTGAAAGATAAGGTTAGAAGCCATATGAAAGAGTGCTTAGCTGAGATTGAGAGGATAGGAAATAGAGGTACCCAGTGCAGATTTTTTAAAGTTTACTTGACAAAGGAAGGAGAGTCATGGTAATAACTGATAGGTATGGTAGGATCAATTAAGTTTTTTAAGGATGAAAAAGATTTAGGTGTCTTTGTAGCAGGGGAATAAAAAGAACCTTAAATAGGGATAAACTAAGTGTTAGCAATAGAGTGTGGATGATACTCTATTGAGAAGGTGTGAGGAAACGGGATCAAGAGTTTAAGAGAAAGAGCAATAAAGTGGCTTAAGGTATGCAATGAGACCCGAAGACAGGAGATATTGGTTTCAAATCTGGTCTCAGATACTTCTTAGATGTATGACCCTGGAGAAGTCACTTAACTCCAATTGTCCATCCCTATCACTAATGATTCCAAGGCAGAAGGTAAAAGTTTTTTTAAAAAGAGTTCATGCAGAGAAGTAGGGGTTGGGAAGCAGAAGGACTACCTCATTATCAGGTAATAGAATGCAGAAGAGAGGAATGAGGTGAGGAAAAAAAAAAGAAGTCTCAGGGAATAAACTAAAATTTTTTCACTGAGGTATAAATTGAGATATTCAACAAAGAGAATTGGAGGATATGGCATAGGGAATTGAGGAGAGAAGAGAAGGTAAGGAACAACTACTTTGGTGAGTCAGATAGGAAAACAATTAGAGAGGCATAGTAAGAATGTCTTGCTGCAGCGAGGGCCCAATTGAGATTAGCTGAAATCAACCAGCCAACATGGTTTCATGATTTCCTTCAGTACAGTTTTAACAATGAATGATAAGTAATAGGAGTGATTTATGGTGAGAATAAACAAAGGTTGAGATTTGGCAAGGCATAACTGGAGATAGGAAAAGGGCACAATTCAACCAAGAATAGATACTAATTTAAAGCTGAATTAGTTCACCATTGGTTTCAGATTGGGAAGGGAGGAGAGTGTAACCAGAGGAAGAGTGATTGCTTGGGAAGTTCTTAAAGATGGAAGGGTTGGGGTCCTCACAAAAGTTGAAAAATAGATTGAGGAGAAGGCAAAATTAAGAAAGCAATATAAGATTTTTCATAACATTTGTCTGTTGAGTATTTTTTCTGGCTGAATTGCCCTGCCAAAGCTCAGAGAACCATTTAAGGTCTTGTCATATATTTTAAGAAATAACTACAAAAGCCAATGGAACATTGCTTACAATGTACAGTTAACAAAAATGTATAAATCAGCAATTATTTGTGTGTCTTAAGAAATTTACTTTGATGCCTTTAAAAAGACCTGGAGGCAGAACCTTTTACCAATGGGTATACAATGAGAGAGACCTATGTGGAGAAGTTCCTGTATAGGTCTTTACTTGTGATATGGGTCTATCTTACCTGTCTATAATTGAGGAATATCTTTGTGTGGCTTAAAGGGAGGCAGAATAGACCATTCTAGACTCTTTTCTCCCCACCCTTCTTCAAGAAAAACCTTTATTCCTTCTTGGAGAGGAAGTAGAAAGTTGGGGCTGGAGGCAACACTGCTTTTCTCAGAGAAGAAGGGTATCAGGAATTATAGCTATCTGTTCCCTTAAATGTTGTTAAGCTGGAGGATAGACACATATTCATTCTTAGTTTTGATTACTTTGATATTATTGAGGGCAAGGCAATCCTTAATCTCTATATGCATGATCTGACCCTTTTCTCATCTAATATAATTCACAAAGAACACTCATAGCAAATCTCAAAGAAAACCCATTTATTCAAATCAATAACAAAACAAAAATCTGTGAAGGTATCCACAGGAAAGCATATGCCAGACAATACAGAATAAGGCAGTTCTCCCATTGGGAGCAAAGTAAATTAGCTCAACCAAGAGAGAGCTCTAGGTCCCACCAGAAACTCCCTGAGGTCTCTAGTATAGCAAGCTAGTTAAAGGAACATGATGGAGACTGTCCATTCCTCCCTGGTCTTAACAGTCTTTTCCCTTTAGCAACCTGATATAAAACTGGCTTCTTTTACGTTTCCTTCTGAATTTGGAAGCCAGAAGTTCCAGAAGTTGCTGCAGAGTGCAAAGAAGCTTGAAGAGTCCCGAAGAGTTCTCCTTTCTTCTGCTTTCTCACCTCTCACAAAGGGCAGGGTGTTCATCTCCTCTAATGAAGAGAGTTCCATGTTAGTTGACTATGGGCCAAGAGTGAAATGTGTCTATAGTCAGTTTTCTAGCAGACAGATTGTAATATATACAATTAATCTTAATGAGCTAATATTTTTTTAATTGAGGTTGAAAATAATATAATTAGCAAAAAGTGTTTGGGGTGATTTCTGGAAAACCCTTAACTCAAAAAGAGTAAAAATGACATTGGCAGACAAATCAGCATCTAGACTCAAAGAATTCAATTTAGAGCTAAAATGGGCCTTAAAAGTCATCCAGTCTAAATACTTCAGTTTTTAGATGAGGAAACTGAGTCTCAGGGAGTCTAAGTGATTTTCCTCAAATTTAGCAGTTTCTGATACATAGTAAATGGATAATAAATGCTTGCAGACTTGACTTGCTCAAGGCTATATGGGTAGCAAATAACACAGCCAGGTCTTCTGACTACAAATTACTTTATGTCATCTGAAAATTTGATGAGCAGCCTTTGTCCAAGTCATTGATAAAAATGTTAGACAAGACAGGGACATGGACAGATTCTTACAGCTGTCACTAGAGACTTCCCTCCACATTGACACAGATTCATTAATTGTCACTTTTAATTCAGCCTGCCTCTTTACATATTGTCTACAGGGATGTTGGGAAAAAAGACTTTGCCAAATGCTGTGCACACTCCCTCACACATATATATGCACTCATTCATACAGGATTTATTCTATTTCCCCAGACAGATTGGCCTCAGAATGTGAGCTATGGTCTTTGCCACCTATACTTTTACAATATGCCGTAGAGCCAGCTTCCTATTCCACATTGCTCACGGAAGCTTCAATATCCAATGGTGGAGCTTAGTGTGATACATGGCTGAGACAAAGGACTTGATTACAATTTATTGACACTGAACCAGGAATGATTTGAATGAGGCTGACAGGCCCTACTGTACACGTCACTCTAAATCACATCTACAAGCCAAAGAGATTGTCTCTTAATCAGGAAGAAGCTACTGTTTGGTTTGAGGAATGCCCATTTGACTGTACTGGTAGTGAACCAACAATCTGACTTATTCTCTATGTGTAGACCTGGTCACATGACTACTCTGCTCAAAAATGTTCAGTGACTCCATATTGCCAACAGTTCTTTGGATAAAGACATAGATGGCTGCTCAAAGGGATTACTAATACTACAAAATGACAGAATTGGGATTAAAAAATCTCAATAGCCTATAATTATAAGAAAAAACCTAACAAGATGAAATTTAATAGCAATAAATATATAATCCAACTCTTGGGTTCAGTACAAGATGAAGGGAGACATGACTAGACATTAATTCATGTGAAACAAAAAAGGAATTGAGTGGACTACTAGCTGAATGTAGCCAAAAGCATATCATAACTAGAAAAGCTAGTGCTGTTCCAGCCAGTGATGGCAAACCTTTTAGAGGAATGGGTGATATCCTCAGGTGTGTATGGAGGAGGGGAAGCAGTCTAGCCCCATGTCCCTCTGGCTTTCCAGTAATGAACTCTGGCTATCTCTATGCTAAATCAAAAGTGGATGTGCCCACAGATAGGGCTCTGAGTGCCCCCTTTGGCACATAATTTCGCCACCATGGCCCTAGGCTATGTAGTGCGTGGTTCTTTACAATCCCCCAAATAACAATAAGACTATTAAGTTTTCCCTAGGTTTGACATGTTATCATCTCTTCAAAATCCCATCAACCTAAGCTGACTTCCTGCTAATAGATCTCCAAGCTAGACATATACAAAAGGCATGAAAGGCATTTAATTGAATATGAAGAACAAATGATATGTGACTTAACAATAGTAAACTTCTGTATTTATTCACAAATAGATGCCAATTCATTTCCTTTTCAACCCTGGTACCCTCTATCCCATCACTCTTCTGGGAAAAAAGATTCTTCGTTTTCCTTCTAATCTCTTGGCTGCTCTGTGATAGTGGGAAAGGAAAAAATTGGTTTGATCATGAATCTGTGGGTATGATTCTCTCTGTCTTACAACTTTCTTTTTCATCATTATAGAAATTAAAGAGCACAGAAACCACTGCACTTGAATCATCATACCATGTCTAGACCATACCATGTAGCCCATGTCTGTGTTTCTCCAAGCTTTTGGAGCCCTACTGATGATTTCTCCAATCTGATCAGCTCTATGGCTCAACTGTCTTGCTCTTCTTTTAAGTCTGCCTACCTGTTCTCAAGCAATCACTCATTCAGATGTAGGAGATCCTGGCATTCTCTTGTCCTGAATTTCAGTCCAATGCCCAGAAGCTCCAACCATGTCAGAACTGTGGGAAAACTGAAGTAAGACACTAAAAAGCTTGAATTAAGGGCAGAAACTATCTCTGCAAACATGGAAATTGCATTATTGTGGGACAGCTGGACAGATGTTTTGTATTCAACTCAGACCAAAACTGTGAGCATCTCACAAACTCTAGAGCATTTGACTATCTAGGACAGCAGTATACTGGTTTAACAACTACCTCTTCAAAAAAATAATATTCATGACATACTATCATTTACTTATTTTGGGGGGGGGATTTTATTTAATTAATTAATTAAGAATATTTTTCCATGGTTACATAATTCATGTTCTTTCCCTCCCTTCCCCTCACCCGCTGCCATAGCCAATACACAGATCTACTGGGTTTTTCATATGTCATTGATCAAGACCTATTTCTATATTATTAGTATTTGCATTAGGGTGATCATTTAGAGCATGCTATACTTTTAAGTTTAGTCAGAAATATTAAGATTTTCTCCATTATTTTCTTAAGCCTAACTAATTAAAAAACTAATAAATCAAGTTTAAGTGTTAACAATGAAAATATAGGATTTAGATTTTTTTTTAGCTAGTTTGAGTTGGCTCTGGTAAACTCCTGAGTTGACATATGGCTTGGATTTTCTTTAGTTATTTGGCTACAGGATGAGCTAATGGCAGTTATCATCTATTCCTTTGAGAAATCTTCTATTATTAAGGAAATTACCTCCCTCTAGGGTAAGCATCTTGCTTAGGAACTCAGTAACTCTCCAATCAGGAAGTTGTGGCCATGACAGGAATTATCCATTTCTAAGACTCTCTTATGTTTAAAGAGGGGAACAGAAAGAAAAGGAAGCAGTCAAGGACCCAAGGTCCCATCTTAGTCTTACCTAGGAAATTTCATGTCTTGGTGCCATGTCCTCACAGTCACCATTGTTTCTGGGGGAAAATAAAGATATTACTTCTTCCCATCTTGTTTGGAGTCCAATGGAGAAAATGTACTAGAAAAGAGTCCCAAATTAGGAAGCCTGCAAAGTGAGTAGACAACTCTATTTCCATACCTTTATATCTCACATCTATCTCATATCTATCCTCTTATTCTTCAGAGGCTTTTCCTATTTAAATTTGTTGTTGTTTAGTCATTTCAGTTGTATCCAACTCTTAATGACTTCTTTGGGGATTTTCTTTACAAAGATACTGCAATGGTTTGCTATTTCCTTCTCTAGCTTTTTCCTTTCCTTCTCCAGACCTTTGCAAGACAAATGCCCAAATATAGAAACTAGTCAGGATTTTTTTGTGTCATTCCAGAAAGGCATATCTTCCTCTGGAAGACTTGTATCTTTTATAAGGAGTCAAGAACATACATCCCTCAGAAAGAATTAAGCACTTATTCTAATATCCTTGAGAAGTGTCCAACCCAATTAACCATGGTTCCCCAATTTCTTCCTGTTACCCAAACATTTGAGGAGTAGTTATGATGAAGGGTTATACTTATTCTTCTTGAATCCACCAAGAAATGGGAGTCATGAAAGGAGATGACAGAGATAGATTTTTGGCTCCATAGGAGGAGAAGTTTCTGAACAATAAAGTTGTCTAAAAAGGAGAGATGCCCTAGCAGGAGAGAGTGAGATCTGTATCTCCAAGTATTTGTATCTGTTTCTCCAAGCGAAAGCTGGATGACATATAGGTTATATTTTGTAGGGGATTCTGTCTGAGTGAATTGATGTGTGTGTGTGTGTGTGTGTGTGTGTGTGTTTAAGTAGGTGTATGCTATATGTGTAGGAGCATATGTCTATGCATGTATTTGTCTATGGTAGAATATCACATATCCTATGAAGGAGAGAAATATGAGAATAAATTATCACCCCTTTTCTGGGCTGAATTAAGTTTCACTTTAACATACAACTGTATAATGTTGGTCCAATTACTTTAAACTCAAGTTGGCGTTTCCAATCCTGCATGAACTAGTGGAAATCTAAAGCCAGTAGCCCTAATGTTAATCTGTTAGTGATTCACAGGAAACAGAAAGGTTTAAACCAAACACCCTGCTGAAGAGAATAAACAAAGACGGAATTTATCAGAGAAGCCCTATGGCTAGCCAAGATCAGTACCTGCAGCGTTCAGCTAGTTCCTGAGTAATAAAAACAAGCAGGTTGTTTTCAGTGGAGGGAGAAGTGGAAATTAATCATCAGATCATTCTCTTTCTATACCTTAGAATCGGGGCAGCCTGGTTTTCCAGTTTTCCTTATCCTTTAGTCCTCTTGCTTTCTCTTCAGTCAGCCAAAGGGTTAGGGATTGGTAAAATCTCTTCCATAAAACCATTCCTGATATCTTCATTTCCTCCCTTCAATGGTATTGCTCTTCCACATTAGAGTTTACAAAATACTATATTATATTTCATTTCTGCTATGCACTTATCATGTCGAGATGTGGAAGATGCTGGAGAAGTTAGATTGTCTGTTGTAGTCAATTGAAATTGAGCATGTTAGTGGTATTTTAGGAAAATTCTTCAGAAATCATGTATATGTTGATTAAAGGCTAAAAGCTTAAAATTAGCTACTACAGAACAAAGAAAATTGAGTCTAATATGGAAGGTTCGACTTTAGCATTTGGTCTTTGAAAACTGATTCCCCAGGGACTTGCTCACATTTGCAAAGTGAGTTAATAGTAGAATTGGGTCTAAAACCTAGGTGATCTGACTCCCAGCCCAGTTCTCTGTCCCTGGCTACTGCACTGTTGGGAGTCCCACCTGAGTCTGGCATGTCCTGATCTGTTTCTGTCTGTACTAGTTTCAGCTGTGGCTGCCTAGGCGCTGGGTTTAAAAAACAGCCAAGGCATTGAAGCAGCCATGCTGCTTCCAAACCATCTGGGCCTTCTGAGAACCATGAAGTAGTTTTACAAATTCTCTGAACAAGGACTGCTCTGCTAGGGAAATGGGGGTGGTGAGGAAAAAACCCAACAACAACAAACTTTACATATTTTCACTAACATATACTGATAAATACACAAGTAAATTATGTGTATTTTAATTGAATTTAGACTGAATGACAACATTTTTCCTTGTTATTGGAATGGTTATTTGTTATTAGGAAAATATTTATTGAAATGGAGTTGTGTGAGCTCTCACATCACTGTTAAACCCCATTAAATATGTTTTCAATTTCAATTTGGGTTTAATTAAGATTCATTAAGCATTTTATTAAATTTAAATTAAACTCTAATGGAATCATGGGATTTGTCAAGGGAAGTACTCATCCTCTTCTTCTCCACCCCTACCTCCCATACCCCCGGCGCTGGCAATATAACAAATGTCATAAGGGATCTTTAAGGCAAAGAGGGGCCCATTTCTCATTCATCTCCAGTTCTCAGAACCTTTCCTAAATGTGTCTAATGGGGATGCATCCCACCCAGAAAGACAAACAACAAACTGGGCTAGAGAAATGGATGGGAAGAAACCCTTTGGCAAAGAGAAACTGAGTCAGATGAGGAAATCATGAAGGGAAAGACAAGACACATAGTATAAGTTATAGAATTCAAAGCTAAAAAAAAATTGGTTTAAAACTGAAAGCAAAAGAGTAAAAGTGACTCATTCAAGATCACACAACCCTCTAATTTTGGAAATCAGGATTCAAACCTACATCTCAGGTCTCCAGTACTCATTCCATTAAACATTCTCAAGAAATGCACCAAAATTTAAGATAGCCATTGTGCAGAGCCAATGCTGTTGTTGCCTCAAGGGCATCTTTACTCTGAAAAGGTGCTTGTGGTATTATAATTCCTTAGGTTGGCATTCAAACCTTTCCATGATTTGACACTATTATATACTTTTCATACTATTCTCCTCCACCACTCAATGCTCTGGTAAAACTGTTGGAGGGGAAGTAAGACTGTAGAAGTGAGAGATGTTGAAGGACCTTGAATGCTGGGCTAAGAAGGAATTCTGAGAAGGAATCCATAGGTCATCTAAGTAAGAGATTCTAGCAAAAAAATATAATTATGTATACACACACATATGTATGTATATATACTTCTTTGTAGTTAAATTCTGATCTCTAAGCTGAATGATTACATTTGAGAGCTTTTTGGTCTAATAAACTTTCATCTCAGGTGTTAAAAAACAAACAAATACTCACGATAGAAAGAAACTTAAGTACCTCTAGGTTTAGACTTATCACTTTATTTTTAAGGGGAAACTGAGGCCCAGAGGGAATTAATTTGTTCCAAGTCACTTGATAAGTCAATAACTGAACCAAGAGCATAATCCAGGTAAACAGGCTAAAAAATGTAAGGCAATTTCCTCCACATTGTGGTTTCTCTTTGATATGTTTTGCTATAGACTTAAGTCTTGGGATCAATTCGGATTCCTGTGATAGGCAGCCTGACACATTCAGTTGGTTACAACCTCCAGGGGAGACATCAACTGTTAGAGTCACAGAGAAAACCAGGCAGGCTTTTGTGCTCTTGGAGAAGCAACAAGACATGACTGGCAAAATGTCCAAGTAATTGTTTTCATCATAACTTTTCAACTTCCCAGACTCCACAGAAGAAAACGCCTGCCAAAGCTGTAGTAATTACAGCTGAATCCACAAGATAAGAAGACAGAAACAGTGCACATGGTAGAAATCTAAAGAAAGAAGGGAACTCCCTCCCCCGTCCTCGAGCCCACTCCACTTTAACTAGGCACAACATTCATTGCAGACTTGTATCAAAGGTGCTCACTGTAGTGGCCCCTCTCTGATCCCTCCATAGCAGTGACTCTGTGAAACTGTTCTCAGTAAAAGCCAGAAAACTGTGACTCTGCCTGGTCACTTAAAGGAAAACCAATGCAACTGCTGATGGAGCTCAAATCCAACTAGAGAGGAAGGGGGCGCCTGTGTCCAAGCAAGAGGGAACAAAATCTCACTGGGGTCAATTTTCTCTCCTCAAAGTTAACTTTAAATGGGAAGAGAAAACTAAAACTAACTAAATAAATAAATAATTTAAAAGTGGGGGCGATGGAGGTCGGGGAGTGCAATGCAGGTCCCTAGAGTACCAGATTGGAGGAGGCTGAGAACTCTAAACTTCTAAGGTTTCTATAGGTAAAATCGGGCTACATTCAAAGAAAAGGAAAAGTTCTAAAAAGTAAGGAGCATTTCTCAAAGCTTACTGAAAGGCATTCAAAGGAAACAAAACTTTAATAAAAGATACTATGATGGAAATCAGTTTGGAACTAGAGTGGACAAGTCAGCATTAAACAGCAGTAAACCCAGAAAGAAAAAACATAGTAAACACACTAAAGAAGAGATATGAGGGGACACTTTCTCCCCTGACTTCTTTGCAGATGGGAAGACTCTGATGATGCTACACTTCATGTAATGTTGTAATTGGTTAGTATTTGTTAGCATAGTAATTTTTATTCTTTATCCTGGATGACTATCTTGGAGGAGAGAATGATACATTGAGAAATGTAGATCAATTTTAATAACTACTATTTTATTGGTTTTTAGTCTATAAAGGAGATATTTAATTTAATATTTTATTATTTTACATTTATTTATGATTTCTCTGTGCCATAGCATATGAGCTATTTCTTTAAAAGTACCATATGTACTTTAGTAGTACGGAGATTCTTTACTGTTCCTATATGTCCTCCAAATCTAACTTCTCTAGTAATATGCTAATTTTTGCATTTTTCTTTTCCTTTAGCTTTCAATTTATCCAGTATAGAAAGAGGAAAATTAAGATCACAATCACTTACTGTGTATGTCTTTTTGAAGTTCCATGGACTTTTCTTTATGAATTTACTTTCTGTTCCAAAAAGGTACATGTACATTATGAATAATAGTGACCATTTTAAAAAAGAAGTTAAATGCTTTGGCTGAGATCACACATGTCATAAATAATAGATCCTTTGCTCCAAATACAAGGGTCTTTCCATTAGACCAAACAAATTTGCTTCTGATTTGTCAGTTGTTGAGGATAAATATTTCCCCATTTAACTAGTATAAGATGAGCATAAGATGAGCCCCTCCCTTTGTGCTATCTATATCCCCCACCCAAACTTTGTGCCCTTAGTCTCCAGGCCTCCAATAACTAGTGCTGCCTCCCTCTTTAACTCAGTAGGGCTTCTTATGGGAGACCATGGAGTGAGGCTTCAAGATGGTAAAGAAAGAGGTATGAACATCAAAGCTAGGAAAGGTGGGAGGGCAGGTGGAAGAATGCATTATGCCTAGTTTAGATAAATATTTTTTTCAAGTTTTATGAGTGCCTTTTGCTTTTTATACGTAACATTCCTTTCCATATATACTTCCTCCTTCCCCTATCCAGAAAGACTTTCTTTGTAACAAAGATTCTTCAGTGAAGTCAGCTGTTACACTAGCACTGTGTGAGAGCATATGAAGCATTCTAGATCCAGAGTGCCCCCTGCCCTGCTCCAACCCACCCCAACCTCTTTAATGAAATCAAGAATATGCATTTTCATCTCTTTTCCAGAATAATGATGATTATTATAGTTATGCAAGTTAGGTTCATTATTTCTTCTGACAACATTGTTATAGTCATTGTGTATATTGTTTTTGTTAACTTCCCTCTACATATTTTTGTACCTCTTTACACTGGGTAGTCAAGTGGTGTAGTGACCTGAGTTCAAATGCTACCTTAGACACATTATCTTTGTGACCCTAAAGCAGTCACTTAACTTCTTTTGGCCTTGCTTTCCTCATCTGAAAAATGGTGATATTACCACATACTTCCCAGGATTGTTGTGAGAATTAAATGAGATAGTAATCATAACACTAGCTAGTATTTATATAGTACCTACTAAGTTCCAAGACAACTAGGAAGTACAGTGGGTAGAGTCAGGATCCCCGAGTTCAAATCTGACCTTAGACACTTATGAGCTGTATAACCTTGGGCAAGTCACTTAACCCTGTTTGCCTCAGTTTCTGCACTTGAGCTGGAGAAGCAAACAGCAAACCACTCTAATATTGTTGTGATAAATACTTCAGATGGTCACAAAGAGCTGGACAGAACTGAAATGACTGAACAAGGGCACCATGTGCCAGGCACAGTGGAAGCCCTTTAAAAATGTTATTTAAACACTGGCAATTTAAAAACAAATGCAAAGATGTTTAAACCTATAAACCTTAAAGCATTCCATATGGCTATCTATTATTATTATTATTTATATGCTACTATTTGTTTGGCAATTCTCTGATTCTTATAGCCCAGAAAATTGTCCTGCAAGTTGTCAAGCTGAGATAAAGGAAAGATTGGGTCCTCTTGTTTCCTTCTTCATTTCTTTTCCCTTCTAGGGATAACGTGAAACCCTGAAGAGATGTACTCAGGCTTTCTCATTTCACAGAGTAGAAAAAAAGTGGCCAGATGGGTAGCAGAGAATTTGGAGAAGACTTAAAATAACCCAATATATTCCAGAAAACAAGAGGAATTTATTGGAAACAACTGCTTTAAAAAAAAGGAAAAAAAACAACAACAACCAAACAAACAGCAGAAAAAAATAGTGGAAAGGTCACAAAAACAATCCAGATGTAGATTCATTCCAAGGAAAACAAGGAAGGTGTGGAGAGGATCCACAAGCAAGCCTTGAACCCCAGTGAACTCAGCCCTAGAAATTCCACATCCCCTTTCCCCTTCTCTTTCCCCTCTTTCTTCCTTTTCTTCCAGAGAAGTGACATGGTCTAATGCATACAATGCAAATGTGGAGTCAGGAAAGCCTGGGGTCACATCCTGCCTCTGAGGCTTGCTCTGAGTATGAGCTATTCACTTAACTTTTCTCTGATACTGGTTCCTTGTCCTAAAGGAGTTGTATTAAATGAACTTAAAGGTCCCTTCCAGCTCTAAATTTCTGAACTTTCATCCCCCTTTACCATCTTTCCTCAATTTTTTTCTTACTCTGGAATTTCCCTCAGTTCCTGGAGCCTTCTCATCCTAGAAAAGGTCTTTGCTATGCTGACCCCTTTTCCCACAGATAAGTTCCTTCTGGAGCCTCCATTTGTGGAGATGAAGGGTGAGGGCCAGGGACAGGCTAGCCATTCTTTCTTCTCTTCTTTCTGTCCTTAGGACTTTCCTGATTTTCTCTTCATGCTCTTTATGTGAGTACCTTCTTCCTCACCACACTTTTACCTCCTTTTTATATCTTCTTCTGTTCTTCCATTAGAATATAAACTCCTTGAGGGCAGAGACTATGTTCATTTTGGTGGATTTGTATCCCTAATATTTAACATAGTGCTTGGCACACAGCAAGCATGTAATAAATGTTTGTTATATATCTACCAATGATCTATTTCTTCTTTTTCCTTCTCCTTCCCCATGCTTCAATCATTCATTCAAACCAACAAAATTTCTTGAGTCTCTGTTGAATATAGAGCCCTGTGCTAAGCCTTGAGGGAAGTATAAAGTCCAGATAAAACAAAGTCCTTCCTATCCTATAGCTCATAGTCTAGGAGAGGGACAATATGTTCTTGGTATATATTCATGTGTTTATTTTATTTCCTCTGATAGAATATAAGCTTCTTGAAAATAGATATGGTTTCTTTTTGGACTTCATATCCCCTAGAGTAGTACCTGGCAAATAGCAGATATTTAAATGCTAACTGAATAATAAGATGAATATTACAATACATGCATTAGATGGGCACAGAAAAATACTCTTTGAGATCTGAAGGGGAAGATTATTACCATCAGTAGAGGTAGCAGAACTGGCATGTAGAGATTTAGAGGATCTGGAGTTGGGTGGAACTCTAGTCATCATCTAGTTGAATTTTCCTCATTTTATAAAGGAGAGAAGAGATCTAGGGAGGAGATTGACTTACTGAAAGTCAACTGGTAATGTAGTGAGTAGCAGAGGTGGGAATCTACCTTGGAACTTCTGGTCTCAAATTCAGAATGTTTTAAGAGTAAGAAGAGCAATAGAGAACAGAATAAGTGGAAGCAGAGGGTTAGAAAAAATAAAGGAGAGGTTTTTTTTTATTTTTTTTAGAGATGTCTCAAGAATAATTAACTTTAGTTAATGCAAAATGGACCCTTTCTTTTTATGTTCCTTCTTTTCTTCTTTCTTTCTCTTCTCTTCCTTCCTATGTAGTTCAGAGTTCTTAAGTTTTCATTTCATTTTTTCTTTTACATTTTACCAAGTCCCTCCTGTGATGGTGGACCTGGCCTAGAGGGAAATTCATAAAGCTGGCTAGTCCTTTGAAGACTTGTAGTAAGGATCCACTCCATCTACTCTAGACTTCCAGGGGTACCTCTTACTTACTTTACCAAAACCTAGGTTTTTGTAAAGTTCTTAGCAAAATGCCTTCTTTTGGCATGTCTTTCTCTCTCTCATCATCATCAAAAATAGATTTCAAAAAAATGTAGCTACCTTATACCAAGATAAATTAAAAATGGGTAGATGACTTAAATATAAAGAGTGAAATCATAAATAAATTAGGTGAACATAAATTAGTATACCTGTCAGATCTGTGGGAAAGGAAGGAATTTAAGACCAAGCAAGAGGTAGAGAACATTGCAAAATGTAAAGTGAATGACTTTAATTATATCAAATGAAAATGTTTTTGTACAAACAAAACCAATTCAATAAAAAATAGAAGGAAAGCAACAAACTGGGAGAACATTTTTATAACAAAACTCTCTGACAAAGGTTTAATTTCCCAAATATATAAGGAGCTAAGTCAAATCTACTAAAAATCAAGCCTTTCTCCAATCAACAAAGGGTCAAGGGACATAAATAGGCAGTTTTCACAGGATGAAATCAAAGCTATCAATAAGCACATGAAAAAATGTTTTAAATCCCTCCTGATTAGAGAAATGCAAATTAAAACAACTCTGAGGTACCACATTACACCTAGCAGATTGGCCAACATTACAGCAAAGGAAATTAGTAAATGTTGGAGAGGATGTGGCACAATTGGGACACTAAAATATTGCTGGTGGAGCTGTGAATTGGTCCAACTGTTCTGGATGGCAATTTGGAGCTATGCATAAAGGGCTTTAAATGAATGCCTGCCTTTTGATCCAGCCATACCACTGCTGAGTTTGTACTCCAAAGAGATAATAGGGGAAAATACTTGTACAAAAATATTTATAGCCATGCTCTTTATGGTGGCAAAAAATTTGAAAATGAGGGGGTGTCCACTGATTGAGGAATGGCTGAACAAATTGTAGTATCTGTTAGTGATGGAATACTATTGTGCTGAAAGGAATAATGAACTGGAGGAATTCCATGTGAACTGGAAGGACATCAAAGAATCGATGCAGAGTGAAAGGAACAGAACCAGGAGAACATTGTACACAGAGATGGATACATTATGGCACAATTGAATGTAATGGATTTTTCTACTAGCAGCAATGTAATAATCCAGGACAATCCAGAGGAACTGATGAGAAAGAACTGTGGAGCCAGAAATGCATTAGAAAAATATATGGTAGACCACACAGAGTGATAGGGATGTGATTAGGGTTTCTTTTTTAAAGAATCACTCTACTGTAAATAAATATTAATAACATGGAAATAGGTTTTGAACAGATACATATATAAATCAGTGGAACTACTTGTAGGCTTTGGGAGGCGGAAGAAGTAGAGGGGGAAAGGGGAAATCATGAATCATATAACCATGGAAAATATTCTAAATTAATTTTTAAAGGGTAGCTAGGTCACATAGTGGATTGTATAATTCTTCAGGACCCAAAGTTTCTGGCATTCTATACCTCCCTCTTTTTTAAGAACTGGTGTATTTTGGGATATTCTCTTTTGGGGAGGAAAGAACAGTATTGTTTTAATAATAATCCAGGTAAGTGAAATAGTGTAGATCAATTGATTATGAGATGAGAAAACCCAGTTTGGCTCCTCCCTCACATACATATATATGAAATATGCCATGTATAATTTGGATTCAGACACCCTTAATCACATGCCATTCACTTATCATATTGATTGAACTTGAACTAGGTCATAGAGGACTGAGGATGCTATTATTTAGCATTCTGAAAAAAGGACAAATAAGGATGAATAAATGAGTTCATGAATTCATGAATGAATGGCTGAAAAAGTATTATGTGTTCATTATGTATCAAGCACCAAGCTAAACACTAGTTATATTAAAACAAAATCATAGATGGTCTCTGCTCCCAAGGAACTTATATTCTAATGGGAGAAACAACAAATACACATTCTTGGTAGCCAGGAAGGAATATTTTATTTTGGGAAAGGCTGAGGTGGCTGGCTAGAATACTAGAAGTTAAAATAAACCATGGCTGGAGAGTTCCTGAAAATGTAGGCTAGGTGAGAAATTCACTAATCAAACCAGCAGGTCCTCAGGTCAAGAGTTCTGAGCTAAAAGGGCCAATTCCTCAGGTAATGATTTCTGATTCCTTTGGCAGTGTGGTTGGCAAGATAAAGAGAGAACATTTCATGAAATCCTGGTATACTGGAATAAGAGTGGGCATCCTTGCTGCTTGAAGAAAAAGCCAAGTAGATTGAAAAAAGAAATCCAACTTCCACTTCACAGAGCTTATAGTTGACTTTTGAAATTCATTTCTCCCAGAAGGGATAATGGCTATAAATGGAGCTGAAAAGAGGTTCATAAAATCCATGGATACTAGTAACAAAACAACTCACATTTGTATAGTGTTTTATGGTTTTCAAAGAGCTAGAAGAGACTTTAAGCCCATGAGGATTCTCGATAATCATAAGGCATCTTTTGTAATGTCTTCTAAGTAATCCATTAGCATGTTCTGGTACTCATCGCAAGGTTCCTTTCTAGGAACCAAAAGGATTAGAAGTAGAGCAAAGCCATCCTTTGGAGAGCATGTTGAGTTGTATTATTTGTGGCTCTAGACCCACTTGTGAGAGACACACTGAGACCACTTAGAGCCTCTCTTTGGTGTTCTCTTCGTCCTGACCCTGGAACAAGGCAAGATCTGACTTTGGATACACACACAGGCCACAGAGAAACAGAAATATACCTCCACAGATGCTTTGCTGCTTCTCAGAGTTTCAGTTGACAGGAACAGAGAGAGCAAACACAGAGGAAGATAGGGAACCAGATCACAGCAGCCCAGATGCTGCAAACTCCCCAGAGCTTTACATGAATGTTCACTCCCACACAGTGAACTATGAATCTTACTATGGATGAGAATATTTGATAGTCTCAACAATTCTATATCAGCTTACTTTATCTAAATATTTTCTCCTCTGTGATATATAGCTTTTGGAGTCTATCCCTGGTACTATGTCCCAGATATGTTCTTCTTCCTACAAAGCTCATCATGATTTTAATGCTAACTCCCTATCATTAGCTAGGATCCCTTCTATATCTTCATGAGTGGTTTCCTACATGAACATTACCCATATGGGGAATTTATTATTTGATAAGACAGACTTGTTTATTATTGGATAGTTCCGATTATTTAAAAGTTCTTTTTTGTATATGAGTTAAAAGAGAAAATTTGAATTATGTTTAAAAAAAGTATTTATACAAATAAAAAACAAAGTAGCTAGAAAAAAGAGAAAATAAATTGGGGGCAATATTTATAGAAAACTTTTCTGGTAATTTCAAATGTAAACTGTACAGAAAACTAACAAAATTTAAAAGATAGGACATTCCTCCAATAGAAATTTGGATAAAGAATATGAACCAATTATTTTTGAAAGATGAATGACGAACTATCAATGCCTATTTGAGTAAGCATCTGAAGTTTTTCCTAATAAATCAGAACAATTTTTGAATTATTTTTTCTTTATTTTATAAACTTTTTATGATTCCTCCTCCCATTCCCCCTGCCCCAAGCATTAAATATATAACAAAATAAAATTTTCATAGCAAGCACAACTAACCCAGCAAAATTAATTCCTACAATGAATATGTCTAAGAATGCATGTCTCATTCTGGATTTTTAGTCCATTGTCTCTCTGGCAAAGGTGGATAACATGATTCCTAATTAGTCCTCTGGACTTTTGATTTACAATTATAATAATCAGAGTTCTAAAGTCATTCTAAGTTGTTTTTCTCTGTGATGTTGTTGGAATTGCATAAATTATTAACTTCGCATCAGATTTTAAAAGTCAATTTGTAGGGTATAACAACTTTTCATTATACTCACATACCACAATTTCTTCAGTTATTTCCCTGGAGTGAGCATACCTTTGTTTTCTATTTTGGAACTACTATGAACGGAGCTTCTATTTTTTTATATCTGAGTCCTTTTCTTCTTAATTTATTTTATTTTTCAATATAAAAAGATATTCTATTTTTTAAATTAATTTATTTAGTTAGTTTAGAACATTATTCCTTGGTTTCAAGGATCATATTATTTCCCCCCTCCCCTGCCCCCTCCCCACCTTTTCCTTAGTCAATGTGCAATTTCATTGGGCGTTACATGTGACCTTGATCAGAACCTATTTTCATGTTGTTGGTGTTTGCATTAGGATGTTCATTTAGAGTCTATATCCCCAGCCATGTCCCCTTGACCCATATATTCAAGCAATTGTTTTTCTTCTGTGTTTCTACTCCCACAGTTTTTCCTCTGAATGTGACTAGTGTTTTTTCTCGTAGATTCCTCAAAGTTGTTCAGGATCGCTGCATTGCCACTAATGGAAAAGAGCATTACATTGAATTGTACCACAGTTTATCAGTCTCTGTGAACAATGTTCTCCTGGTTCTGCTCCTTTCATTCTGCATCAATTCCTGGAGGTCATTGCAGTTCCCATGGAATTCATCCAGTTTATTCCATTGTGCATAATAGTATTCCATCACCAACATATACCACAATTTGTTCAGCCATTCCCCAATTGAAGGACATCCCCTCATTTTCCAATTTTTTTGCCACCACAAAAGCGCAACTATGAATATTTTTGTATAGGTCTTTTTCTTTATGATCTCTTTGGGGTACAAACCCAGCAGTGTTATGGCTGGATGAAAGGGCAGACAGATTTTAGCGCCCTTTGGGCATAGTTACAAATTGCCCTCCAGAATGGTTGGATTAATTCACAATTCCACCAGCAATGCATTAATGTCCGGACTTTGCCACACCCCTTTCAACATTCATTACTTTCCATAGCTGTCATGTTAGTCAATCTGCTAGGTGTGAGGTGATTCCTCAGAGTTGTTTTGATTTGCATCTCTCTGATTATAAGAGATTTAGAACATTTTTTCATGTGTTTATTAATACTTTTGATTTCTTTAACTGAAAATTGCCTATTCATGTCCCTTGCCCATTTATCAATTGGAGAATGGCTTGATTTTTTGCACAATTGATTTAGATCTTTATAAATCTGAGTAATTAGACATTTGTCAGAGGTTTTTGTAATGAAGATTATTTCCCAATTTGTTGCTTCCCTTGTAATTTTGGTTGCATTAGTTTTGTTTGTACAAAAACTTTTTAATTTGATGTAATCAAACTTATTTGTTTTAATTATTGTGATTTTTTTCTAACTCTTGCTTGGTTTTTAAATCTTTCCTTTCCCAAAGATCTGACAAGTATACTATTATGTGTTCACCAAATTTACTTATAGTTTCCTTCTTCATATTCAAGTCATTCACCCATTCTGAGTTTATCTTGGTGTAGGGTGTGAGATATTGATCCAAACCTCATCTCTCCCATACTGTCTTACAATTTTCCCAGCAGTTTTTATCAAATAGTGGATTTTGGTCACAAAAGCTGGGATATTTGTGCTTATCATAGACTGTCTTTCTGAGGTCACTTACCTCAAGTCTATTCCACTGATCCTCCTTTCTGTCTCTTAGCCAGTACCAAATTGTTTTGATGACCACTGCTTTATAGTATACTTCGAGATCTGGGACTGCAAGGCCTCCTTCCTTCACATTTTTTTTTCATTATTTCCCTGGATATCCTTGATATCTTCCAAATGAACTTTGTTATGTTTTTGTCGAATTCAGTAAAAAAAAAAATTGGTAGTTCAATGGATATGGCACTAAATAAGTAAGTTAAATTGGGTAGGGTTGTCATTTTTATTATGTTAGCTCATCCTACCCATGAGCAATCAATTGTTTCCAATTGTTTAAATCAAGTTTTAATTGTGTGGAGAGTTTTTTGTAGTTGTGTTCATATAGTTCCTGTGTTTGTTTCAGCAGATAGATTTCCTAAGTATTTTATATTGTCTAGGGAGATTTTAAATGGAATTTCTCTTTCTAATTCTTGCTGCTGAAATCGGTTGGAGTTATATTGAAATGCTGATGACTTATGTGGGTTTATTTTGTATCCTGCAACTTTGCTAAAGTTGTTGATTATTTATACTAGCTTTTTGGTTGATTCTTTAGGATTCTTTAAGTAGATCATTATATCATCTGCAAAGAGTGATTGCTTGGTCTCCTCATTGCCAATTTTAATACCTTCAATTTCTTTTTCTTCTCTAATCTCTACAGCTAGTGTTTCTAGTACAATGTTAAATGATAGGTGATAATGGGCATCCTTGTTTCACTCCTAATCTTATTGGGAAGGCTTCTAGTTATCCCTATTGCAGATGATGTTGGCTTATGGTTTTAGGTACATATTGTTTATTATTTTGAATTGTATTTTGAGTTCTTCCAGAGCCTGTATCCAATTTGTGGGGGTTTCTGTTTTTGTTGTTGTTGTTGTTTGTTTGTTTTTTGCTTGGTGTTCCCTCATCCTTTTCTGTTCCATTTTCTCTTTGTTCATTGCCTGTATAGAAGCTGTCAATTGTAATTTCTTTTTTCATTTTCTGTTGTTTGTTCATATTTACCCCTTTGTTAGTCCCTGAAGTTGTCTGAGCTCTTGCTCCTCTCATTTTTTTGTGGTTTTGGGCTTTTCTTTCTGCCTTCACTCTTGGAGCTGTGTCAGTAAATCTCTCAGTGCAGTCTGTGAGGGAGGGATTTTGGAGCTTGAACTTCCCTTCCCTCTGAAAGCTTTGATGGGATTAAATCCAGCTGAGTTTCTGGATGTGCCCTGAGGCCAAAACCTCAGATAGAGGGGTGGCAATATGGAGTGTCTCTGCTGCTGCAAGTAGGCTGCCAGCTCTGTACTTTCCTTTTCTTCTCTAACTGCTTCCCCATTGCCTGTTTTGGACACTTTGAGCCTGGCACAGCCTTGCCCATAAGATACTCCCTCCAGACCAGGACCTTTGCCCACCCAGAGGTTCCAGCTGCTGCTGGAGTCTTATCACTCTAGGTGGGGGGGGGGCAGGACCTTGCTTCTTCCTTCCTCTTAAACCTGAGTGTTCTTGAATTCAGGCTTTTGGGGGCATATCTTTTAAGTTGAGTTCAGCAGGAGGGTTCCTTGACTCTGTCTTGTTGTTATGTTTGATTTTCAGTCCCCTAGGAGCATTTAGTGTGTAATTGGTAAGGAAGAGTTTTCAGAGGTCTGAACTTTTGCTGCCTTCATGCCATCATCTTGATTCCACCCCCTTTCTTCTTTATAAGAAAATATCTTTGTGGTGGGGGAGATACAGTCACCCCTTGCAATATTATGGTTCACTTATTGGGGATTCACTGTATCAAGGGTTTTAAAAATTATAATTCTGTATTACAGAGATTTCACTATATTATGGGATTTTGCGGATGAATAATAGTGTACTGTAGACAATACAAATGCAGTATACCACTACCACTTGCACAAATTTGCCAGCCTGAGATGGTACATGGCACACTATTGACTAGTGGAATAAAAGGGGACTAACAGCTGTGCTGTGTTCTGAATCCTGGGCACTGATTGGCTCAGTGACTATAGCATTGGTCTGTTTGTTCTCCTAATAATTTGTGGATTTTCACCTATTACAAGGGTCTCTGGAAAATAACTCCCATGATAGGTGAGGGATCACTGTATATGTTTTGTAACTGTATATTTCGGTTAAAGGATACACACAGTTTAATTACCTTTGGAGTATTTTTAAAATTTGCTTTGCCGAGTATTTGGATTAATTCTCAGCTCCACCAATGATGAATTCCTGAGGAGTACAAATTAAAATAACTCAGTGGCATCACCTTATGTCCACTAGTCTGACAAAGATACTAAAAGATGGAAAAATACAATATAGACAAGGGTAAAGGAAAATAGTCATGCTAGTTCATTTCCACTGGAGTGAATGACTCAATCCAGTCATTCAGGAAAGCATGGAATTGAACAACACAATTTATAATAAATGTTTATATCCTTTGATTCAATAGTCCTGGAGTTATTGACAGGAAGCAAAAAAACTATTGGTATAACAATATTTATAATGTCATTTAATTGAATTAGCAAGGAAATTTGAAATATCTCAATCTATGAGAAAAGGAAGAGTAGATCATGGTATATGGATGCAATTGAATATTATTGTGTTATTCAGGGTATTTATGATGAATATTAAGAAATATGAGATGTAAAAATGATGCCCAAAATTAAAAAAAAAACACAAAAGAATAAGGTATACCAGAACTAAATATATGCAGAGAAAGAAGACAGCAAAAGCAAGTTAAAATCACAGAAAATACAGTGGATGATATGTACATGAATGCTCAATTTTTTTCCAGCACATTTTGCTTACTGATTTTTTTTCTCTTTGATAGATAGTTTTTGTTGTTCTTCGATCTTATTGCATTTTTCTCGTTCATATGTACAAATGCTTTTATTTTTTGATGGGAATTCAAATGTATTAATAATTTTTTAAAAAACCCACAATCTGCCTCCCTTCCTGTAATTTTCATGTACAGTAAATAACTAAAACCTATATTCTGTACTTTAAAACAAAAGATCCAGATTTCATTCTTTTTCCACATGATAGTCTTTCAAATGTTTAAATATAATCATTACAGACCTATGTAACTCACCCTGTATTCCTCATGTTGTTACATACTATAAATATTCCTGGTTCTCTTCATTTCACAGCATTAATTCCTATTGTCTTCCCTAGTTTCTTTGAAACTGTCCATTTTTTATCATTTCTAAATTTGAAATAAATATTATATTACATATATATCTCCTCTATGATTGTGAAAATTGTTCTTATGTTCTTGAAGTTGAAGAAAATGCTATCTGGAATTACATCAAACTTGTGAAATAACTTTCTCCTAAAGGTCTCCAAGTATTTTTTTAAAAATATGAATTTCTGTTCAGTCAGGTCATTTCCATCCCCTGCTTGTGCAGTAGGTCTTTGGAAGCTAAATGAGTATTGAGCTAAGTCTAAATCTTGAAGATGTTTTAAAAGAGTTCAACCAAGAAGAGAGCATTTGACCCAGAATTTAAATCTTAGGGGGTTATTCTTATATTCTTTTCCTCTTAGGGAAAGAAAAAAAATAGAATATAAAGTTTGAAGGGACCTTAGAGATTACTCTATTTAAATTTCCCATTTATCATATGAGGAAATATAAGCCTGAGGAAGCCAAGTAAATAAAAAGATAAAAGGGTAGATGTGTGTATATGTATCTGTGTGTATCATGTGTCTTGTATAATAAATAACACAGCTGAGATTCTAATTTAAATCTTGAAATAAAGTCAGTTAGTGGACAAAATGTTGGGCTTGGAGTTAGGAGTTAAAATTTTGCCTCAGACACTCACGAGCTTGCATGACACTGGTAAAGTCAGTGAACATCCTCAGCTTCAGTTTCCTCATCTATAAAATGAGGAGGTTGAATTCAATGATCTGTAAGTTTAATTCAAGCTCTTAGTAAATTTCTCTCTGTCTCTGTCTCTGTTTCTGTCTCTCTGTCTCTGTCTCTGTCTCTGTCTCTGTCTCTGTCTCTGTCTCTCTCTGTCTCTGTTGCCTAGGCCTAGAACTAAATATTCTAGGACTTTGATTCAATAGTTTGCATGGTAAGCATGGCAGCAATATAAATGAGGCTTATTTACTCTCCCCAGCACACACCAACAAGGACTACCCCAAAAGAACTTAAGAATCATTTTCAGAGGAGTGGAGGAGCTATAAAGTGGGGCACAGCATTGAAGGTGTGTGGGATTGGGGCTTTTCCAGTCTCTAAGAGAGTTAAAGGGCTTCCCCCCAAACAAGAGCTGATTCACCCTCTCCCACCCTCACCCCCACCTACAAAGCCAGAGCCAGGGAGTGAGTGAGGAGTGCTCCTGGAGCTAGCAGGGGGGTACTTCTGGGTCCTTGGGAGCTGATTAGGACCCTCTGGGGACTTACCCCTGAAAGAAGCTAGACCAGAAACCCAGGGGGGCAGGAGAGTGCAGAACCTGAACGCCCCTGGGAGGGTGGCACTGAGAAAAGCTGCAAAGGACTGCGGAGAATTGAGAGCCTGTCCCAGGCAAAATTGTTGCTCCGTAACTCCATACACAGAGAACCTGACCAACTGACTCAGATTTCTGACAAAAGAGGGAAGGGAATACATCCAGAAAAATGGTTAATCATGCACAGGAGCCTAAAAATCCTTCCAGAAAACCTAAAAAGAAGTCTGTGACCCTTGAGAATTTTTACGGAGGAAAAACCCAGGCTACAGAGGAAATACTGGACGAAACTCAAACAAAGGCAAAACCAAAAACCAAAACCAAAACCAAAACCAAAAACAAAAACAAAACCAAAACCAAAACAAAACAACAACAACAACAACAATAAAAAATGGAAATTGTCCACAAGATCTGGAAGAATATCAAATGGAGCTTATCAAAAAGATGTAAGCCTTCTGGAAAGAGAAGTGGGAAATGGTTTAAAAAAATGAAGAAATCCTAGCTGAATACCAAAAGGTTAAACCAGAAAACCAAAAGATTATAACAGAAAACCAGGCCCTAAGGACCAGAATTGAGCAACTGGAAACCAATGCTCTTGCAAAACAGCAAGAATTAATAAAACAAAGTAAAAAGACTGACAGATTAGAAGAAAGCATAAAATATCTCACTGACAAGGTGACAGATAAGGAAAACAGAGGAAGGAGAGGGAATTTGAGAATCTTTAGTCTACCTGAAAAGCCAGAAATAAACAGAAACCTTGACACCATACTAAAAGAGATCATCCAAGAAAACTGCCCTGAAGCCCTTGAACAAGGGGACAAAATAGACATGGAAAGAGTTCATAGAGCACCCTCTTCACTAAACCTCCAAAAAACAACACCTAGAAATGTAATTGCCAAATTCCAGAGCTTTTAATCTAAGAAGAAAATTCTATAAGAATCCAAAAAGAAACAATTCAGATACAAAGGAGCACCAATCAGGATCACACAAGACCTGGCAGCTTCAACACTAAAAGACCGCAAGGCTGGAACACGATATTCAGAAAGGCAAGAGAACTGGGTCTTCAACCAAGAATCACCTATACATCAAAACTGACTATATAGTTCCAGGGGAAAGTACCGGCATTCAACAAAATAGAAGATTTCCAAGTATTTGTAAGGAAAAGACCAGAACTAAGTGGTAAGTTTGATATCCAAACACAAAGATCAAGAGAAACATGAAAAGGTAAATATGAGAGGGAAAAGGAGAAAAATGTTTTTTTTTCTTTTTTTTATTCAAACTCTCTTCTTTAAGGGCTACAATTAGATCAAATTATATATATTAACATATGGGGAAAATGTTATTTGTAACTCTCAAAAATGTTTTCATTATTATTGTAAATAGAATAATCATTCATAGGAAAAGATTGGGACATTAAAGGATATAACATGATATAAAAAAAGGGTGAGGGGGAATTGATGATGGTACTAAGATATAACTGAAGAAATAAAATAAACAGAATAGTCTTTGTCACACAAAGATACACATGGGAAGGGGAGGGGAAGAATACTTTTATAAGAGGGAGAGGAAGAGCATGCTAATAGATAATACTCGAATATTATTCTCAGTGAAATCAACTCTGAGAGGGAAGAGCATCTAGATCCATTGGGATCTTGAAGTGGATCTTATCCTACAGGGTAAGGAAGAAGGGAAAACTAAGGGGGGATAAGGGGAATAGAGCTCATAAAAAAAGGGAAGGAAGGGGAGGGAAGAGGGAACTTAACAGACCCTAAAAAAACAAGAAGGGAACAAAAAGGGAGGGGCCAGAAAGGGAAGTATATCAGGGGAGGGGAATAGGGGGATTGACCAAAAGTAAACCACAGGTTTAAAAGGATATAACAAAAGAAGAAAGGTCAGAACCAGGAGAGGATATCAAAATGCTAGGGAATTCAAAAGTGACAATCATAACTTTGAACATGAATGGGATGAACTCACCCATAAAATGTAGACGAATAGGAGAGTGGATTAGAATCCAGAATCCTACCATACATTGTCTACAAGAAACACACGTGAGGTGAGTAGATACTCACAAGGTCAGAGTTAAAGGGTAGAACAAAACCTATTGGGCCTCAACTGACAGAAAGAAGGCAGGAGAAGCAATCATGATATCTGACAAAGCCAAAGCAAAAATAGACTTGATGAAAAGGGATAGGGAAAGTAAATACATCCTGATAAAAGGGAATATAGATAATGAGGAAATATCACTAATCAACATGTGTGCACCAAATGGTATAGCACCCAAATTTCTAATGGAGAAACTAGGAGAACTGAAGGAGGAAATAGATAGTAAAACCATATTAGTGGGAGACCTAAACCAACCACTACCAAATTTAGATAAATCAAATAGAAAAATAAATAAGAATGAGGTAAAAGATGTGAATGAAATATTAGAAAAATTAGAATTAACAGATGTATGGAGAAAAATAAATAGTGACAAAAAGGAATAGACTTTCTTTTCAGCAGCACATGGCACATTCAAAAAGATTGACCATACAATAGGTCATAGAAACATGGTATACAACTGCAGAAAAGCAGAGATAATAAATGCAACCTTTCCAGATCATAAGGCAATAAACATAATGATCAGTAAGGGTACACAGAGAGCTAAATCAAAAATTAATTGGAAACTAAATAATATGATTCTCCAAAATCGATTAGTCAGAGAACAAATCATAGAAACAATTAATAATTTCATTGAAGAAAATTACAATAATGAGACATCCTTTTGAACTCTGTGGGATGCAGTCAAAGCAGTACTCAGAGGAAAATTTATATCCTTGAGTTCATATATTAACAAATTAGGAAGGGAAAAGATCAATGAATTGGACATACAAATCAAAAAACTTGAAAGCAAACAAGTTAAAAAACCCCAGAAGAAAACCAAATTAGAGATCCTAAAAATTAAGGGAGAAATTAATGAAATTGAAAGTGATAGAACTATTGAACTAATAAATAAGACGAGAAGCTGGTATTTTGAAAAAACAAACAAAATAGACAAAATATTGGTCAATCTAATAAAAAAGAGGAAAGAAGAAAATCAAATTAACAGTATTAGGGATGAAAAGGGATAACTCATCTCCAAAGAAGAGGAAATTAAGGCAATCAATAAAACTATTTTGCCCAATTATATGGCAATAAATATGGCAATCTAGGTGATATGGATGAATATTTACAAAAATATAAATTGCCTAGATTAACAGAAGAAGAAATAGAATTCTTAAACAATCCCATATCAGAAAGGGAAATTGAACAGGCCATCAAAGAACTCCTAAAGAAAACATCCCCAGGGACTGATGGATTCACAAGTGAATTCTATCAAACATTCAAAGAACAGATAATGCCAATACTATATAAAGTATTTGGCATAATAAGCAAAGAGGGAGTTCAACCAAATTCATTTTAAGACACAAATATGGTACTGATCCCAAAGCCAGGCAAGTCAAAAACAGAGAAATAAAACTACAGACCAATCTCCTTAATGAACATAGATGCAAAAATTTTAAATAGGATACTAGTAAAAAGACTTCCGCGAGTCATCACAAGGGTTATGCTCTTTGATCAGGTGGGATTTATACCAAGAATGCAAGGATGGTTTAATATCAGGAAAACCATCCACATAATTGACCATATCAACAAGCAAAGCAACAAAAATCACATGATTATCTCAATAGATGCAGAAAAAGCCTTTGACAAAATACAACACCCATTCCTATTGAAAGTATAGGAATAGAAGGATCTTTCCTAAAAATAATAAACAGTATCTATCTAAAACTATCAGTCAACATCATCTGCAAAGGGGATAAACTAGATGCATTCCCAATAAGGAGTGAAACAAGGATGCCCATTATTACCTTTATTATTCAACATTTTACTAGAAACACTAGCAGTAGCAATTAGAGAAGAAAAAGAAATCGAGGGTATTAAAATTGGCAATGAGGAGACCAAGCTATCACTCTTTGAGGATGACATGATGTCTACTTAATAAATCCTAGAGAATCAACTATAAAGCTAGTGGAAATAACCAATAACGTTAACAAAGTTGCAGGATACAAAATAAACCCACATAAGTCAACATTTCTATATATCTCCAAGACATCTCAGAAGCAGGAATTAGAAAGAGAAATTCCATTCAAAATCACCTTAAAAATATAAAATACTTAGGAATCCATCTGCGGAGACAAACACAGGAACTATATGAACACAACTACAAAACACTCTCCACACAGTTAAAAGTAGATCTAAACAATTGGAAAAACATTGATTGCTCATGGGTGGGATGAGCTAACATAATAAAAATGACAATTCTACCCAAATTAATTTGCTTATTTAGTGCCATACCCATTGAACTTCCAAAATTTTTTTTTACTGATTTAGAAAAAAACATAACTAAGTTCATTTGGAAGAACAAAAGATCAAGGATATCCAGGGAAATAATGAAAAAATACAAAGGAAGGTGGCCTTGCAGTCCCAGATCTCAAACTATATTATAAAGCAGTGGTCATCAAAACAATTTGGTACTGGCTAAGAGACAGAAAGGAAGATCAGTGGAATAGACTTGAGGTAAGTGACCTAAGCAAGACAATCTATGACAAACCAAAAGACACCAGCTTTTGTGACCAAAATCCAGTATTTGATAAAAACTTTTGGGAAAATTGGAAGACATTATGGGAGAGATAAAGTTTGGATCAACACCTCACACCCTACACCAAGATAAATTCAGAATGGGTGAACGACTTGAATGTAAAGAAGGAAACAATAAGTAAATTATGTGAACACAGAATAGTATACATTTCAGACCTTTGGGAAAGGAAAGATTTTAAAATCAAGCATGACTTAGAAAGAGCCACAAAATATAAAATAAATAAGTTTGATTACATCAAATTAAAAAGTTTTTGTATAAACAAAAACAATGTAACTAAAATGAGAAGGGAAGCAACAATCTTCATACCAAAAACCTCTGACAAAGGTCTAATTACTCAAATTTACAAAGAGTTAAATCAATTGTACAAAAAATCAAGCCATTTTCCATTTGACAAATGTGCAAGGGACATGAATAGGCAGTTTTCAGTTAAAGATATCAGAACTATTAATAAGCACATGAAAAAATGTTCTAAATCTCTGAAAATCAGAGAGATGCAAATCAAAACAACTCTGAGGTACCATCTCACACCTAGCAGATTGGCTAACATGACAGTTATGGAAAGTAATGAATGTTGAAGGGGATTTGGCAAAGTCGGGACATTAATTTGTTGCTTATGGAGTTGTGAATTGATCCAATCATTCTGGAGGGCAGTTTGGTTCTATGCCCAAAGGGCGATAAAAGACTGCCTACTTTTTCACCCAACCATAGCACTTCTGGGTTTGTACGCCAAAATGATAATAAGGAAAATAGTTGCACTCTTTGTGGTGGCAAAAAATTGGAAGATGAGGGGATACCCTTCAATTGGGGAATGGCTGAACAAATTGTGGTATCTCTTGGTGATGGAATACTATTGTGCTCAAAGGAATAATAAAATGGAGAAATTCTATGGGGACTGTAACAACCTCCAGGAAGTGATGCAGAGTGAGAGGAGCAGAACCCGGAAAACATTGTATGCAGAAACTGATACACTGTGGTACAATCAAATGTAATGGACTTCTCCATTAGTGTCAATGCAATGTCCCTGAACACCCTGCCAGGATCTCTGAGAAAAAACATTATCCACAAGCTTAGGACAAACTGTGGGAACAAAAACACCAAAGAAAAGTGACTGCTTGACTACAGGGGCTCAGGGGATATGATTGGGCATGTAGACTCTAAATAAACATCCTATTGCAAATATCAACACCATGGAAATGGGTTTGAATCAAGGACACATGTGATACCCAGTGGAATCACGCATTGGCTATAGGAGGGGTTTTGGGAGGGGAGGGAGGAAAAGAAAATGATTTTTGTATTCAATGAATAATGTTTGAAATTGACCAAATAAAAATAATGTTTAAAATCAAATAAAAAAAAGAACTATATATTCTACAACACATTCTAGGTTTTTACCCCATGAGGCCAATGGATATTCTTATCTCTAAAGCTATCAGACAAGGCTGTTTACCTCCCTAGAACAATCTTTACTCTGTGCACTGTTGGCTATTTTGATGTGAGTGACAATAAATATCCTTACTCTTTAAAGAGGATAAAAGGGCAGCCGAAACCTATTTATCTGATATGTTTTGAGCCAAGGGACTTGTAAAGGCTGTAATATACCCATGGTCTTGGCTTCACATAGCACTTTGATAGTCACAGTTAAGATTTTATCTGTTCTGTATGATCATTAGTTTGCTTATGGAATCCCAGATCTGTCTGGAAGTTCACCACTTCCATCCGATTAAGAAGCCCCGGGCCTTGTGCCTACATGGAATGGCTCCATGCCCAGTATTCTCCTTTCCCTCCTATGCTATGCTGATTCTTCACAGGGATATTCAGTGACTGTCCCCAAAGCAAGAAAGGGGCCCACAACTGAGAAAAGCCAAGGTCAGAAGAGTGCCATAGACCATACCACCCTGTTATTGACTTACCAATTTAAAACCATTGGCTTTAATAAGTCTGTCTTCATTATAGGCCATTCAAAGATTAGGTTAAAATAAAAATCATCAGCACAGTTATAGGTGGAGGGAGGTTTTATTGGATAATAATTTATATTCACTAGAACTAAGGCTTTATAGCTATGAATGTTAACTTAGTGAGAGTAACTGATGTGACAAGGCAAATATAAAAATGAAAGCAAACCCCTAATGCATTAAAGGGCACAGAGTCTAGAGCAGAGAGGGTGATGATACCCAATCCTATCCTCTGCACTAGTCAGACCCCATCTGGAGCATTTTGTTCAAGACTGGGTGCCACATTTTAGGAAGAATATTGATGAATTGAAAATGTTCAGAGGAAGGCTACTAAGAGACTGAGAGGTTTGGATACTGGGCAATATGAGCATTGGATAAAGAAGCTGATGTTTAGTTTGACAAATAGAAAACTTATTGAGAAGAGCACTAAAGCTGTCTTTAAGTATTTGAAGGTCTGTTGTGTGGGAACAGGATGGTTCAGGAGAAAAATAGAGCTTGGGATCCAGAATCAAATGACTGGATTTTATATCCCAGGTCTACTCCTGCTTGACTGTTTGACCTTGAAAAAGTATTTTTCTTTCTGTTTTTTTTTAAGTTTTTTTTTTTTACTTTAATTCATTTTTTATAATTAGAGTTCTAAGCCATCAAGGAACTTCCTAAGAAAAAATCTCCAGGGCCAAATGGATTCACAAGTGAATTCTATTAAACATTTAAATAACAACGTATCCCAATACTATACAAATTATTTGACAAAATAAACAAAGAAGGTATTCTACCAAACTCCTTTTATGGTACAAATATGATATTGATTCCAAATCCAGGCAGAGCAAAAATAGAAACTACAGAACAATCTCCTTAATGGACATAGGTATAAAAATCTCAAATAAAATACTAGCAAAAATATTCCAGGAAGTTATTACAGGGATTATTCAATATGATTTATAAGAGGATTTATACAGTGATTTTTACCAGGAATGCAAGGTTGGTTTAATATTAGGAAAACCATCCACATAATTGACCATATCAACAACCAAACAAACAGAAACCACATGATTATGTCACTAGATGCAGAAAAAGTCTTTGACAAAATACAGCATCCATTCCTATTGAAAATACTAGAAAGTATAGAAATAGAAGGGCCTTTCCTCAAAATAATAAACAATATATATTTTAAACCATCAGCAAACATCATCTGCAATGGGGAATTAGAAGCCTTCCCAATAAGATCAGGAGTGAAGCAAGGATGCCCTTTATCACCTCTATTATTTATTATTGTTCTAAAAATACTAGTGAAAGCAAATAGAGAAGAAAAAGAAATTGAAGGGATTAAAGTAGGCTGAGAGGAAACTGTAAATTATCACTATTTGCATATGATATGATTGTACTTAAAGAACCCTAGAAAATCAACTAAAAGACTGGTAATAATTAGTGGAAATAATTAACAACTTTATCAAAGTTGCAGAGTACAAAATAAATCCCCATAAATCATCAGCATTTATATATATATATACACACACACATATATCCAACACAACTCAGGAGCAGGAGTTAGAAAGAGAAACTCCATTTAAAATCACTCTGGCCAATATAAAATATTTAGGAATCTATCTGCCAAGACAAACACAGGAACTATATGAATCCAACTACAAAACACTTTTCACACAATTAGAACTAGATCTAAAGAATCTCTTCAGTAGAATTGTTACAGAGAAGGTTGGAAACTTCTTTAATGATGAGTGTTAGTAATTTGAGGATAAAATTATGGTAACTACCATATGGTAAAATGGTAAAAAAAATATGGTAACTACCAAGGTAACCTATGTTCCCTTTCCCAACTTCCAACTTGGCCAACTTATATGAATGGACACATAAATCATAACCTTCTAAATAATTATTGTGGGAATTTATTTTTTCATATACTGTTTTAATTACTATATATTAGGGAGAATTATTATGTATTCATCTGTCTAAGATCTTGGTCAGGAATAATAACATCTAGTCTGCTGCTTTTTGCACTTTCCTTGTCCTTGGGAATTTCAAAGACTGTCTTCCTTTTTTTAACAGAATTTGGTTAATAAATGAAAGAGACTGGGGGTTCTTTTCCTGTGGCCATGACTGTCCACTTGTAAATTTGGGGAAGGGATGAGGGTCTGATGGGCTAACTCTATATTAGCTATCACCAGTTAAAGATGCCTGAATAATAAGCTCCTAAAATGTATTTATCAGGCAGCTTGACCCAGTTTAGGTAGTCCCTGGTTTTTTCAAAACAAGAATAGAGACCTCTATTACTTCATCAGTTATGATGCTGGCCTAACCAATAAAGTTGATATCATCAACAAACTCATATTCCCTTGGAAAATGAGGGGATGCCCTTCAATTGGGGGATGGCTGAACAAATTGTGGTATATGTTAGTGATGGAATACTATTGTGCTCAAAGGAATAATAAAGTGGAGGAACTCCATGGAGACTGGAACAACCTCCAGAAAGAGATGCAGAGAGAAAGGAGCAGAACCAGGAAAACATTGTACACAGAGACTGATGTGTGGCACAATCCAATGTAATGGACTTCTCCATTAGTGACAATGCAGTGATCCTGAACAACTTGGAAGGATCTATAAGAAAAAAGATTATCCACATTCAGAGGAAAAACTGTGTGAGTAGAAACACCAAAGAAAAACAACTGATTGACTACATGGGTTGAGGGGAAATGGTTGGAGATATAGACTCTAAATGAACATCCTAGTGCAAACACCAACAACATGGAAATAGGTTTTGATCAAGGACTCAAGTAATACCCAGTGGAATTATGTGTCGGCTATGAGAAGGGTGGGGAATGGGGAGGGAGGGAAATAATGTGATTCTTGTAACCAAGGAATAATGTTTTAAATTGACTAAATAAATTAATTTAAAAAACTCATATTCTAACAAAAAATCAGTCTCTCAAGGTAATTTTAATGACTACATTATTAACTCTTGACTTGGCTTATGTGGTACTATGGAGATTAGACCTGGGAAGGATCACTGACAGGAAAAATTAAAGAACTAAGCAAGCAGAGGTATTGGTTTCTCACAAAGGCCCTGGATATAAAGGCAGGAGGCCAACCCCTCTTCATGCAAAATCCTCATGGTTAAAGGGAGACTGGGATGTCTGTTAGTCATCAACTGTTGTTTTAGGGCAGGAATATTGTCTAAGAGCCAAAGCAGGCTGGAGTCCAGAGTCATGGGATTTTCACTGACTTTTCTGAGAAAACAAACTGGGAAAAATAGAAACTAAAGACTGGCAACTTTCCAATATGAGATTATGACACCTCATCCTTTAGTTTGGTCTAAGTCAATTAGGACATAGAGCAGAAGAGTAGGGGGATGAGCACTGCCATGATATCAATAATAGAATGAAGTGATGGATAAGAGAGAATCCTAAGCCATCCTCCAATCCTTCCTACTTTATTCTGGGACTGATGTACTGGAGACATGAGAGATGAGTGAACCTTGAACAGGTGTAACAAGAGCTGGAAATTAACTTCAGTTAATCAGTAATAGATACATTATATATTTTATTTGTAAATATTCAAAGTGGTCCATGAATTAGAATATCTTTTCCTTTTTAAAAATTTTTAATGTGTTAAATAATAAATGAGAGATAGCATGGTGTATATAAGATAGCCTTAGGGTGAGGAAAACCTAGGTTAAAGTCTTGCCTTGGGGGCAGATGAGTAGCTCAGTGGATTGAGAGCCAGGCCTTGAGACAGGAGGTCCTAGGTTCAAATCTGACCTCAGACCTAGCCCTTACCACTCTTCTGCCTTGGAACCAATACACAGTATTGATTCTAAGACTAAAGGTGAGGGTTTAAAAAAAGTCTTGCCTTGAAATATAACTGAGTGATGATGGATAAATCCCTTAAATTTCTAGCATTACATATAATTTTTAGCATAAATCCTTAAAAAAACTACCTTCTGTCTTAGAATCAATAGCAGTAAGGTTTAGTCAATGTTAGTTAAGTGACTTGCCCAACGTTACACAGTTAGGAAGTGTCTGAATCCAGATTTAACCCCAGGACCTGCCATCTCCAGGCTTGGTTGTGTATCCATTGAGCCCCCTACAAGCTCCAACAGAACTTCTTAACCTGGGATCCCGGGATTATTTTTAAATACATTTAAGAGTTGGAAAATCAGATTCATAACCCAGCTCTGCTACTGACTTGAGTCACTTAACTTGATCTCAGTTTCCTCATCTGTAAAACAAAGAGATTGGAATGAGGAGGTTGCTCTCAGAGAACTCTTTCAGCTCTGTATTTTATGATCTTTATATCTCTAAGTAAACGATTCAGGGAATACTTACAGTACCAACTTTAAGTGATAAACAGAAGGTTTAATGTTTGGTGTCTCCAGTCCCATGCATATCTTTGTGACAGCTGTTGGAAACCTGGTTTCAAATCCTACCTCTGATGCTTATTGCCTGTGTAACATAAGGCATCATTCAAACTCTTTGGACTTTTTTCTTTACTTCTAATTTCTTTACTTGTAAAATGAATGGTTAAACCATATGGCCTTTAAGGTCCCTTTCTGCTCTAAATTTATGGTTCTACCTTAGATCATGGGTAATCCTTTGAAGCTGGTACAGTATCATTATAGTCATTTCACAAATGAAGAAATTGCAGCTCTGAGAAATTACATGATGAGCCTGCGTCCATAGAGCTGTAAGTAATAGAGCAGAGAATAAAACTCATCTCCTACTCCTACACCTGGGTTACTAGCTAATTCAAATAAATTCCTTTTTGTGATTCTTATTTCATAAAAACCATGAAACCTCAGAGATAATCTAATCTGACTCCAAACCCAAAGCAGAAACAATTGTTGTAGAACTTCAGATACCTTCAGGGAGACAGGCTTTCTGGAGCAAAAGAAAGCATGTTGGTAGCAGCATGAATGTTTACTACAGCTATATTTAATTCTTCAGTTCTTTTACTTTAGAAAGATGAAAAACAGGAGCTGGTAGGCCTGAAGAATCTACAAGAGGCCTTTAGAATCAGGAGGCTGTGAAAAGAAAGGTTCATAGAATGTACCCACAGGCTTGGAGAAACAAGGCAGGCCAATATTATTTATTCATTTTTTCCATTAAACTTGGAATGCAGCTGAAGAGGTAAAATTCATTTAATGCTGAAAAAAGTCCATTGTGTATAGAATAATGAGTAGGAATTGTTTTATTCATTTTATTTGTATCCTTAGCATCTAGTACAGGGCTACATAAATAGTAGGTACTTCATAAATACTTATAAGCTGATTGTCTGATAATTCAGACAGATCCTTAGTGCTCATGTGACCTTGGGTAATTAAATTCCTTTCTCTGAGCTTTGGTTTCTTTACCCAAGTCCTCTTTTGACTCTTTTTAGCCATCTTCCATCTCTGTGAATTTGCATGGTTTGTTCTCTATGCCTAGATTGCTCTTTCTCTTTGACTTTGCCTCTTCAATTCTATAGTTTCTTTCAAGACTCACATCAAATGATATTTTCTTCATGAGGAATTCCCCAGTCTCCACAGCCTTTCCCTCCCCTATCAAATAATCCTGTATCTGTTTTGTATATGACTTACATGCATCTATAGAATTGCATGTTCTTCCATTAGAATGAAAGCTTCTTAAGGGGAAGGGTTGTTTCCTTTTTGTTATAGTATTCCCAGTGATTGATACTCCATTGCCTTGTGTTGGCGAACCTATGGCATGTGTGCTGGAGGGGGCCGTACCCTTCCCCCTCTCTATGTGCACCTGAGGACATTTCTCATATCATTCCCCTCTCTGCCCAGCAGCCCAATGGGAACACTTCCTCCCTCCCCTGCCTGGGGTAAGGTGGGGGGCTCACATGTGTCATAAGGGTGCAGTTTGGGCACTTGATCTCTAAGAGGTTCACCATCACTACTAGAGGCACTTCATAAATGCCATTGATTAATCTTCTGAACATTTTCTTTTGGGGAGGGGGCATGGTTTAGGATTATTCAAATGTTTTAGGCCCTTTTCTTCCATTACTCAGAAAGAAATTTTCAGAAACCAAAATTTGGAGTCAGAGAATCTGGGTTCAATACCTGACTTTGCTATTGTCTGACCTAGAGGAGGTGAGGACATCTCTGGGCTTCAGTCTCTATAACTGTAAAATAAATTGATTAAGTGAGGTGACCTTCCATCTTTCGGTCTGACCTTGTGAGCCTCAGTAGAAGTGTACATGTAATCTTTATATTTCTTGTAACAGTAGTTTAGCCTTCTGTGACTCCCATGACCTTGTGACTTATCCATCCCATTTTCCAAGATAGCAAACTCTACACAAGGGGCAAGAGGCATCTTTCCAAGTAGGGTGTAACAAGGAGGTCTCATTTTTCTTTAAGCTTTGGGTTATAAGGAAGACCTGGATACATTATTTTCTCATTCTTTTTAGAAGAGAAGAAAAAACCTCAAAGGGATATAGCATAGTCATCACAGTTGGAAAGGACCTCAGAGATAATTTAGTTCAATTCCCTCTCTTTACAGGGAAGGAAACTGGAGTCTTGGAGGGGGGATTCACTTTACTCAAGATTGTACAAGTGTACAATTTGTTTGTAGTTTGTAGATTCAAACTCAGGCCTTTCTTCTCCAGACCAATACTCCTTTGATTGCCTAATACTATTGTTTCTTAGTGATGGACATGACTGAACTTGAAGTGGTCCAGGCTCAAATTCCCCTTTACACTGTATTCTTCATGTTGACATCCGGGAGAAAACATCATCCTCTTGAACTCTAGTAACCCATCTTCTCAGGAAGACCAGAAAAGAGGGAGGGAGTGGGGTCATCTGAGGTCTCCCTTATTGCATCCTCTTTTTCCTTTCCTTCCTGTCTGTATTAGTAATTAAGATGATGATAGCAAGAACGAGGGGGAATGAAACATTTGGTGGGTTTTGTCTCAGACCCTGTTGGGTGGGATTCATAGGGGATTATTGGTGATTATGTGAGGGTCCCCTAGGGAGATTAGGAGAATGAGCTAATGACATTTACAGGTAAACTTTAAATTGGCTAGACTGAGAGATGATACTAAAGATCCTTAAGGAGAGAGAAATATGGGCAGGAAATAGCAGACTAAGGCTCATCTTGCAAAACATGAAATCAATGCACTGGGGAACAATGAATTCAGACTATAGCACTCACTGGTAGGGATGAAAGCTCCCTGAGAGGCCCAAACTGAAAAGGCAGTGTAGAGAGGTCCAGCAGAGATTGTCTCTGCACATACACCATTTGGATCCCAGGGACTTAACCATTTTGGGATTGACAGAAATATTGGTGCCTTCATCCTACATACTTTTGGAGTGGGGCTAGGGTGGAGGAGAGGGGGATTGGTTCACTTTGGCTCCAGACAGGAAAGGCAAGCAGGGCCTTCTGATGACCAGAAAGATGTGAACTAATTGGCAGGAGCCCAGGGAAAAACAAGATTAATGAAATAGCAATGGAGAACCTGATTTTTGGAACAGGATTAAAGGAATAATATTGGAAAAGCTCTGTGAAGATGACTCAGATGGTACAATAAACCTTATATATTGAAAAGGTTTAAAACTAGCCAGGTTTCTTTTTCACTAGGGTATAATGGGATAAACATAGAGAAGGAATAATTTCAGGGGTTAGAAGGTGGGAGGATGGGAAGGTTGAGGCAAAAGTTACATGAACCTTCCTGCCAAGGAGTGCCATCAGATCAGGAGCTTGTCATTTCTGGCAGAAAGTGGTTGATGCCTTGTAATTTGGGAGTCTTTAAAATAGGCACAAACCACCAATATCCCTACCATGGCTGATTTCCATGAGTTCAGTATGGTTCTGGTTGGGCTCTAGGTTCCATTAGTCTAGATTTCATTAGTCTAGTCTCAAATTTTTTGTTGTGCCAGGAGATTTCTCTTTGTTATATAGCATGGGGCAATGTTGGTCAGAAAGAGAAGTAATCATCAAAGGGTATTTAACCAATAAAAATATTTTGTTTTGATTTTTACCAGAGGAGAAAGTTGGGGATGTAGATAGCTCTGAGGGCTTCTCAGGTCTTCAGGGCCCATATTTCCATGTGCTTGGCCATCTGAGCCTTGACTAAAACCAACACAACTCCCCCCAGAACTGCCAGTACAACTGACAGAATGAATCCAGCCCAGTGAGTTTATACCCCCAGTGGTCCTTGAGGAATACTAATATGAGGTGCAGTCTTTAGGGGTGCCCTGGAGTTAGCAAGGAGTCTATGAATCCAGTGATGTTGAGTCAAATTTCAAATCCTGCTTCTGACACTTAACAATTATAGGATTCCATGAGTTGTCTCATAAGTTCTTTAAATTTCCATTTCCCTACCTGTAATAAGCATTTGATAAATACTATATGCTAGGCATAGTTCTGGGAATACAAATTCAAGCAGCCCACCCTCAAGGAATTTAGAATTCTAAGGAAGAAAGACAATACACAAAAGGGAATGTATGTATATGTTTGTCTATATGTGTGTGGTAGGAGGGGCAGAGTGAAGGAATGAGGGGAAATTAACTTCACTGAGACAAGCTGCTGAAAGTCTAGAAATTGTGGAGTGGAGCTAGGGGAAGAAGGAAGGCATCACTAGCTGGGCTAGGCACCTGTCTTAAAGTGCAGAGCCTAAGAGGAACTGGCCAATCAGAGGAAAGAGCTGCAGGGACAGAGTGTCTTTTTAGGGTGAGAAGGTAGTGGTAATCTAGAGAAAGCCTGTAGTCAGGAAGAGTGTCTGGAGAGGAACAGGGGAGATAAAAAAAAAAGCATCCTCATAAAGTTTTGTGAGGAAGAGGAACAAATGAGGTAATGATACATATTAATCACTTTCCAAACTAAAGTTCTAGATACATTTCAGTAATTGTTATGTATATTTTCAATAGAGAGGTATGAAATAGAGGTTAATATTATCAAGTTCTAATCTTTCTTTAAATATAGCAAAAGATCCTCATGCCTTAAAAATTGGGCACCAAAGAGAGTTTGGGTACACTAACATATTACAGGGACATCAAGCTCAAATGGAAATACATCCTTGTATATTGACTAATTGTTCAGTCATTTTTCAGGTCTGTCCAACTCCTTGTGATGATATTTGACATTTTCTTAGAAAAGACACTACAGCAGTTTGCTATTTCATTCTCCAGCTCATTTTACAGATGCAGAAATTGAGGGAGATGGGAAATGACTTACCCAGGGTCACCCAGATAACACATGTCTGAGGCCAGATTTCAACTCAGGAAGATGAGTTTTCCTGCCTCCTGGACTAGCACTGTACCAACTGACTGTCTAAGTTTACCACCTAGCTGCATATTGACTTAGAAATCATAAATTCACATTATCTATGTGTATCCTATACTTAATTATTTTAAACACTTCATATTTCTCAATTACATTTTAATCTGGTTTAGATTGCACTGGGAAATGGGCAGAAAGTTTGACACCTCTGGTGTAGTTGATAAATTATTGGTCTTAGAGTCAGTTAAACCCAAGTTCAAAAGTAGCCTCACACGTAGACTAGTAATAGTTGTGTGACTCTGGACAAGTCACAAAAATGCTTCCTTTCTTGGTTTGCTCATTGTAAGATGACAGAATTGAATTTGATGATCTCTGAATTCTTTCCAAGTTCTAAATCTATGATCCTATAAGATAATATTAATAATAATAATTCATACTCCTTTAGTATTTGTTTATTTATGAAGTTTCTTCCTCCCAACAACCTTGTAGAAAGAGAGAAAGAGTGAGCAGGGAGACAGAAAAATAATTATAACAATTATGATGAGTAATTATATTACTCTAACACTGTATTGCTTTGCAATCATCTCTTTTGATTTGAGCCAGGATCCAATGAGAGGAATAGTGAGGGAATTCAGTTGTAATTACCTTGGTTTTATAGATGAGAAGAGAGTCAGCAGAACTCTTCTTTACAGAGCAGGTAATATAAAAATAGACTCGAATCCAGGACTTCAATCCCCAGAAGCCCTTGCTCCACTTCCCCAAAATGCTTTGTAATCTCACTGAATTCTTGCGTGGGTCGAGAACGAGAAGGTATTTAACCTGATTGGAAAGGCTCTTTTTTTGGCTCTTTTTTTTTTTTTTTTCCTGGCTCCGCTTGCAAGGAGACTCGGATCTTTTGATAATGTAGGTGAGGTTGTGTCTAGGTCTCTCTGTGGCCTAGACATGTGTTTTCTTATTCTGTAATTTCTTTAATCCTCAGCCTTTAATAAACCTCTAAAAATATAATACTCCTTGAAGAGAGAAACTAATTTCTACCTCTATCAGTATCCCCTAAATTTTAATCTTTACAGTAGGTAGGTGGCTTAGTGGATAGAGCACCAGAGGAAGTACCTCATTGTTTGGTGCTTTTCTCAATGTTGCAAAGTTATCCCTCTAAGTTTATTATTTGGGTTAACTAGTGAGAGATCCCACCTCTGTTCCAGAGGGTTCTTCAGGTTCAGCATAGTCAGTCCCTGGTTGAAATGACTTAGTAGGATCAATGGAGATCATAGGTCTAGAATTGGAAGGAACCTCAGATGCTATTGAGTACAACCTATTCACTTGATAGCTGAAGGAACTGAGATACAGATTGTTTTAAGCAACTTGCTATGGCCATGTAGGTAGTAAGCAGCAGTTGCCAGATTTGAATCCATGTCCTCGGACTCAAGAGTTAATGCTTTTTTCATTAAACCATACTGAGTAAATGGCATGATCTTTCAAGTGACTGAAATTTTATTTGATGAAGTGGCCTAATTGAAGAAGCTCCCTGGGGGTTGGGGAGGTGGGGTAGGGTTTGGAGCCAAGTTTTGTTTTCATTTATTTGCTTGGAGGTTTGATTCCCATGGACATTCTTAACAGAGACTGCTCCCTTCTCCTCCCCCATTTCTCTGTCTGTCTGTCTATTTCTCTCTCTCTCTCTCTCTCTCTCTCTCTCTCTCTCTCTCTCTCTCTCTCTCTCTCTCTCTCTCTCTCTCTCTCCCACCCCCCCCACACACACTTCTCTCTTTTTTTCCTACTCACTTTCTTGTGAAGGTTTCAGACTTTTCAGACTTTGTTTTTCTGATTACGTCTAGCTTGTGGTTCCCATCAGCTGTTTTCTCTGCACTAAGTGATGCTGGCTGCAAAGTTGGAATCCATTCAATACAACTTTCAGACAAACATCGGTTTCTTTGTTAGTGTGAGAAAAAGGAGGAAAAAAATCATTGGAGAGAGGATGAGGCAGTGAGTGAAGGGGACAACTGGCTGGGTTAGGTTTTATCTTGTGCTTCTATCTACACCCCTGTTCCCTGCCCTCCCCCAACACCCACACTCAAATAAAACCCCTCAAAAGAACAGGAGAGAAGTCTCTTAAGAAACTAGAAAAGCATCACAATCCTGATACTGGCTTGGCTTCAGAATCTCTCCCAGTAGCTTCCAAGATTTGTAGGGAGTTTCAAGACCTCTATTAGATATATAAGGGAGAGAAAAAGAAGGACCAGAAGGATAGAGGGGAAAATTAAGCCAGCCTTGAGCCTCCTCTCAGAGCTCTGATTCCTGAATCTGGGGTAAAGCTGACTATAATCTCAAGCAGAATAGGGAACAGCCTGTACAAGATATAATGTGAGGGGCTTTGGGCAGAGCTACCTTATCCCAAGTGTCTCCTCTCCTGGTAGACCTGGTGTTTGAAATGCTACCATTATCTGATTGACCTTTTGTATCTTTAAAATAAGTGACTTCAATGAGAATGGAAATATGTCAGCAGGAATCAGACCTCACAAGGTTCAGTACCAACTTTATAAGGGACAGGTTTATAGGAAGTAAAAAGCAGGGCCCGTGGGAATAGAGAACAGGATAGAGTCAGGGATCACTAGTGGAAATAAGGACTTTGGAGAGAGAGATGGTAGAGGACAAAGTCGAAGCTTTGTTAAGTTCCTAACTCTACCAAGGAATTCATGAAACGGATCCCTGGATGACTGCATGGGAACAGTAGAGATGACATTTTCCTGGTGCCTAAGAGTGCTATGAACACAGTCATATGGCTGGGTCAGTCTGAAGTCCTAAATAGAGGACCAGTCCCTATGCAGATCCCTAGCCTAAGGCAGCTAGACTATTTGGCTGTGATTGTATTGGTGCTGCTGGAAAGGGACTAGACCTAAAGTGGATTAGAAATTTGGCTGGAGTCATCTATGGTCCAGTGCCCACAATAGCATTTCAATCACCAAAGTGGATTTTGAGAGTTGAAGTGGCCCACTTTGGTTGAACCCAATTAACCAGACAAGAACTGGATGCCCTCTTCATTTTTTTCACTTATATACAGCAAGGTAGAGCCAGAATCTACTCAAAGGCCTCATATTGAACACATTTCTCTACCACTCCCTAACCCTTACCCATGATGCCCATCTTCCCTGATTAGCTAGTGGACTTATTCACTAAGGTCCCATTCAAAGACAGATTAAATCCCCAGAAGATAGCTGACTACTTTTTCGCTTAAGGTTCTATTCTTGGATAACCCTCAAGATCTGGGGTTTTTAATACAATAATCCATAAGCCCTTATTTGATCTGGTCATCAATATCAATTAATGATTTTAAATCAGTTAGCTTTTACAAAGGAATATGGACTTTGAAGATAAGGTAGGAAAAAAGTTAAAACATACTCCCCAAACTCTCCAGATTTGGGGTACAATCTTCCCTGGGAATAATGAGATCTAATTTAAAGTTGCTTGTCTAAAATATTTGCCTCCCACCAATCCCAAGTCCAAAATGGACGTTTCCTCTTGCACAAAGACTCTGGGAATAGTGGACTTGAACTTGAAATCTAAAGGTTCCATGGCATATAAGTTAGGAAAATAAGGATCATGATGCCTGGTTTTTAGAGTTCTTTTCCTCTTTCTAGGAGTCTTCATCAAGTTCATTATGGAATGCTCTCATCCCTGTTTCTAACTCTCTGGACATCACCACCAAGACTCAGCTGCATTCTTACCCTGGAACATCCCTCTGCCAAGCAGATCCCCAACCACTGGTGAGTCCCTTCCAGAGCCTCCATTTCTGAAACAGACTCAGTTCATGTATATTCCATTTCACTCCTCATTGTTCTTCTGTCTTGTGAGAAAATTGTGAGAATTGCTAAGCCTACCAGTACTTACACCATGGGCAGGTCTTAAAGATAGATGGTGATCTAGGTGAAGGATTTTATAGAAAGAAAGAATTCTGCTAGATTGGATTTGGGAACTATTATGGTACTTCTTTTACTATTGTATAGCTGAAATGTTTGAAAAACTCCAATCTCTACAACAGAAGTTTCAAGTCACTTAAAGGGCAATGGAAAACTGTCTGGTGAATTTAAATATCATATAATCACAAAATCACAGAAAGAGCAGTCAGAAAGACCCTCAGCAGTCATTAGTCTTACCCCTACTATAACATACTTCTGATGAAGAAAAAACCCATGATTTCCTAAAGATGGCCTTTCCCACTTCTGCACACTTATAATTCTTTGAGAGTTTTCTTCCTGATATAAAACTGAAATGTGCATTTTTGCTATTTCCAACATTTAATCTTGGTTTCATCCTATAAAAAGATGACTCTACCATATTACTGATTTTAAAATACTTGAATATAATTATCATAACCCAGTCTCTAACACCCTGCCATGTAAAGACCTGTCAATTTCTGAAGAATGTCCAAATCAAGTCCCTTCAATCATTTTTTTTTGGCATTGACCCAAGGCCCTTGAAGTCCTAGTTGCTCTTTCATAAATGCTCTCCAGTTTCTCAACATCCTTCCTAAATGGTGGTGTTCAGCTATATGATCTAACCTAAGCAGAATGTAGAAGAACTATGTATCCCTCTTTTTTCTTGACAGCTGTTCCTATCAAGACACCCGAAGATCATTAGTTTTTTCTTCCTAAATTTCATTGCTGCCTTGTATTGGGCTTGCCTTTCATTAACTTTCTCCCATCTACTTCCATGAACAATCTTATAGCTACAAAGTTGATTTTCAAAGCCATGTTTAAGAGTTCATGTTTATCCCTTTTGAATTTCATTTCATTCTATTCAATCCAATGTTTGTCTCTACCATCCAATATATTAATGATCCCTCTCATCTTTTTGTCATCTATCAATTTGATTAGGTAGTAGCAGTGGATTGAATGTCAGGCCTGGAGTCAGGAACTCATGTTCCTAAGTCCGAATATGGCCTCAGACATTTATTAGACATGTGACCTTGGACAATTCACACCACTTGCTTCAGTTTTCTCAACTGTTAAATGTGCTACAGAAGGAAATGGCAAATCGCTCCAGTATTTTTGTCAAGAAAACCCCAAATGAGGTGAAAAAAAAAGTTAGACATGAGTGACAAAAGGCTGAATAATTCGTTTAGCATGCCATCTATGCTTTTATGTCACTGATAAAATGATTAAACAGCCCAAAGTCATGTACAGATAAGAGGAAGTGAAAGGACTCACATGGACACTTACTCTCAAATATATATTGAACAGTAACACCTATTCTTTAAGTCTGGATAGTTAACCAGTTCTAAATCCAATAAGATATCTTATTTACTAGTCCACATCTTACCATCTTTTTCAGGAGAGCATTATAAGAATCTTGAACAAATGCTTCATTTAGGTAAAGAATATAACATTTCCCTGCTGGATTCATCTAGTTGGTTCTCAAAAAAGAGAGGAAAAGAATGGTTCAATACAACCAGTATTTGATCAAACTATGCCAACTCTTTGTAATCACTGATTTCTTTTACAAAGGTTCACTAACAGTCTTTTGTGTGTTTGTCTATTATTTATTTAAAAATCCTTACCTTCTGTCAACACCATTTATTGTTTTTAAGGCAGAAGAGTGGTAATGACTAAGCAAAGGAGATTAAGTGACTTGCTTAAGGTCATACAGCTAGGAAGTGTCTGAGATCAGATTTGAACCCAAGACCTCCTGTTTCTAGACCTGGCTCTCAATCCACTGAACAACCTACCTATCCTCTTCTAATAGTTTTTTTTAAAATATCCTTTCTAGAATTTCCCCAGAAATTAAAGTCAAACTCACTGAACTAGAGAACTCAGTTCTCTTCCCTTTTTTGGAAAATCCAAACATTTTTATGGTTTTAGTCCTTCAGTATTTTTCCTTTTCTCTAAGGTCTTTCAAATATTGCTGACAGTAACTTAGCAATGACATCTGTTGGTTCTTTCCCTACCCCAGGATGTAGTTTATCTTGGCCAGAATTCATCAAAGGGAGCTTGGTGCTTTCCTAAAATCTCCTTATTCATCTTTAGTATTAATTCCCATTTAGACTTTCTAGTTCCGTCATTTATAGTGATAGGGTCATGCTTCTTGGCAAGGAAAAAAAGAAGCAAACTGTGGATTGAATAGAAGGTAGTAGCACATTACCAAGGATGATATGCATTCAAGAAGAGGTATAAAATCTATCATTCAGGTAGTGTCAATGGAAAAGTAGCCATGTCAGTCATGGAGTGAGGATCATGATGAACCTGTAGATGGTTGGAGAGTTGCCCTTGCAACTGTAGAATGTTAAAGACCAAAGAAGGCCTCTAGCAAACTGAATAGACCTCTTGTTCAATCACTTCATTTGTGTCTGACTCTTCATGACTCCTTTGGCGTTTTCTTGGCAAAGATACTGGAATGGTTTGCTATTTCCTTCTCTAGCTCATTTTACAGATGAGGAGACTGAGACAAACAGAGTTAAGGGACTTGCCCAGAATGACATGGCTAGTGTCTGAAGCCAGATTTCTATGAGAGAATGTGAAAAGGAATTTCAGAGAAAGGGGATAAATGTTGTCATCTATATTTATATGATGCATTAAAAATTAAATGTGTATTGATATATATTTTTAATCTCTTCCATTCCATTCCAGTTATACCCCATTTTGTCATCACTCCTAGAAAGAGATCCCTTAAAACACAAAATAATAAACATAGACACTCAAACACACAAACACACACACACAGTTCCATAAAACCAAGAAGTTTACATAATATCTTAACCAGTAGACCTGTATTGGTGAAGACATGGCACTTGTGCCCAGCATGATGGAGGAGGCTGCTCTGTCCCCCCCTCTCCACCATACCTGAGGACAATTTTTGCATGCTCTGCCTCTTTGCCCAGCAGCCCCATGCCTGCACTTCCTCCCTCCACTTTCTGGAGTGACTCAGAAGACTCATAGGTGGCTTGAAAGTATTGTTTGGGCACTTGATCTTTAAAAGGTTTGCCAATGCTGTACTAGACTATAAAAAATTGGATTAAATTGAATGTGAAGGGGAGAGAAAGGTCCAGTACATTTGATTTTTAAGTAATCTTACAAATTGTCCTCTTAGTTTCTTCTTAAACCCCCTGCAATCTGTCTTCTGATCTCATCATTAAACTGAAAATACACTCATTAAAGTTTCCAAAGACCTCCAAATTATCAAATCTAATCCCCTCTTCTCAAAATTCACCTTTCTTGCTTCTCTGTGATCTTTGATACTACTGACCATCTTCTCTGGGATCATGGATTCTTTGAGTTTCTGTGACATGACTGCTTTCTCTTGGGCCTTCTATATGTTTAACTGCTTCTTAATCTTTTTGTCATGCCTGCTACTTATTAGTGCACCATTAAGGCTTTGTACTCCCTCTTCCTTTCTCTCTCTATACTCTCTGTCCAGCTTCTTTCCATGGTGTCATCAAATGCTTGATATGAGACAGATTCTGTAAAGGAATACCTCAAGAAGGCCCCAGTTAAAATATTCATGTGCCATTTGATATGACTATTAAAATACATTTGCCAAATGCTATTTGCTTCTGTGTAATTTATCAAAAGAACCTGGAAGAGTCCTAGTTTTAGTCACAAAATCCTGAGTTCAAATTTCACTTCATATTCTTGCTAGCTCTGGTGACCTCTTTGAGCTGCAGTTCTTTCATCTATAGTATGGAAATAACAATGTCTAGGACATCTGCTGTCATGTAACTATTTTGGGGAACAAGTGAGATTATGTGTGAAAAATGATTTGCCAACTTTATAGCACTATGTAAATTCCAGACACTTTTACCAGATGTTTTAAGTATTGGGCTAGGATCCAGGGTGGGTATGGTTTGATGGGCAGGAGAAAGTAGAGGATGCTTGAGTGTGAGGAGAGGCCAAGAGAAGGCACGAGAACTGTGTTGGGAAGGGCTGAGATAACTAAGATACTTTCTCTGAACCTGAGTGGGGAGGAGTGCCAGAAGGGTGGTCAGTTAGTACCAAAGACTAATTTTATCAGCTTCAGAATTCTGCCTTAGGTCTAGACATCTCATAACAGAGATCCTCCCACACGGTAAGCCTTTAATCAATATTTGTTGAATTGAATCATTAATAAACACAGTTTGAGGTCTTTTATGATGCAAAGCACAGGAGTACTTTGATCTTCACAGATCATTTCAAGGGGCCACTTCCTGCCAATACAGTCCAGGAGAAAATTCTATTCGACAGCCTTTTTTTGTGGAGAGAGACTCCATTCTTTAAAGTGTTTAGCACATGCAAAAAAGTGCCCCACAAAATCTGGATATCCAACAGAGATGGGATAATATCATTAATGAGGATGACAAAGAATGTAACTATAGGAATGGCATTGATTTTTTTTTTTAGACAGGGGAACTGAGCTGAACCTCATGCTCCAGGATATTGGTAATTTCATTTCTATCATATTTTATGATTTCAAAGGTTTTCCTCACAATATCTCCATAATATCAATTGTGCGAGTACTAGTTTCCATGTTACATAGGAGAGGAAACTGAATTTTAGAGAGGTCAGAAGGTCTTGGTTATATAGCTAGGAAGGCTCAGGGCAGGATTTGAAGAGAGGCTTCAATTTCAAATATAGTGCTCTTTTCTCTACCAAAAAGATCATTGGATGTGGAGTCTGTCAACATGGAATCTAGGAACCCCAAACTTATAGCTTAGTAAGATCTTATAAGCCCCAAGTTTTAGGACTAGTTTGTAAATTGGAGACCCCAAAGCTTGTCCTTTTTCCCTGTTCCCAGGAGAATCCACCCTGAAGGGAATCCCAGGCTGGCAGTTTCAGACTGAGTGGGGGACACTCAGGTGAATGACAATCCTAGTTGGGTTGGACTAAGCATATGCTAAGGACCCTCCCTGTCTTAGGTAGTCTCCCCTATTGTATCAGAGACCCTTTCCCAAGAAGATCCACACCTAGGCAGGAACCATCCTTTAGTATCCATTGTAAGCAACCCCTTTCCTTACACCCTAGCTTCTAGCTTCCTTTCCCAAGCTTGATTGTATCCTGTGTGTGTAGTTTGAACACTCCTATTTTTTATTATAGCTATAGTGATGTCAATCATCTTTCCCTGCCTGTATTTCCCCTAAATGGTATATAGATTCCCCAAATTCTTTTGTTCCTTGGAGTCGTCATCTAGAGTGGTGGCACTCCCACGGGTCAGTGTCAAGAGTGGCCAGAGTTCAATCCTTGGACTCTGTGCAGTCACGCGTGGTGCACAGCTCTGTGTCAAGGCCTACTCTTGCATTGAACCCCTTTTGCCCTTGATTAAAGAGTGATTTTGACTGTTAATAGTTCTGTGTTTTTTCCCAGTCAACAAGTTGGAGGATTTTAGTTTGAGACCTGCCTATGTTGAACAAGTTAGTTAATCAATCTGGATTTATTTATCTATAAAGTCAAAGGAGTGTCTGGCCTAGGTGTCTTCTGAGATCTCTTCCAGCTCTAGATCAAGGATTGTTCCAATCGTAGGGACCTATATTCCAGATAAAAGGAACCAATGGGTTTTTTGTTCTCAACCTGCCTGAGCCAAAGGCTTTAGAAAACTAACATGTGAGTTGTGTTTTAGGCTCTTCCATTCTTAGAACAAGTAGAGGGCAGTCATTGTAGGGGCTGCCATTGAATGGAGCTTCTAAGGCTGATATCTATGCTCTGTTTCTGACTTTCAGTGAAAAGAATGAGAGTTGCCAAATACATAGAGAACTTAGATTTATAAGATTACAAGTCATTCTCCAGTTGATATATGGTCAAAGAATATGAATAAGCACTTTTCAGATAAAGAAATCAAAGCTATCTATTGTCATTTTAAAAAAATACTCCAAACCGATTATTGGTTAGAGAAATGCAAATTATAACAACTTTGAGGCATCATCTCACACCTAGCAGATTGGCTAAAAGGACAGAAAAGGAAAATGAAAAATGTTGGAGTGGATATGGGAAAATTGGGACACTAATTAATTGTTGGTGGAGTTATAAATTTATCCATTCAATCTGGAAAGCAATAAGAAACTATGACCAAATCCTTTTTCTTCAGAAATTCATGACTATGTCTATATACCATAAAGATTTTTAAAAATAGAGAAAGATACATTTGGTTTTTTTCTTGTTAATAGTCATTTATTTATTTTTATTTTCATGCAAAACACTTCCATATTGGAAGAACAAACTCATACATAACAAAACCCCAAAATAAAACCAGAAATATACTGAAGTGAATGATTCTAGTCTCTAGTGGTAGTCTCTCGGTGACCGAGAATGACAATTGTCTTTGTGCATTATCATCTACAGTGTACCCTCATATGGCTTTGGAGTCCAAAGGCTGAGGCGCACAGTTTGTGGCACATGGGGCCTGGGACGCCAGTTGTTACGGGAGGTGCAGTTGTGACCTGGTGTCGGCGTTCACGCGCAGCGGCGAGACGTCGACGTCACTCATCTTCAAAGGTGGTGGCGGCATGGTTAATGTGGGTTCGCCAGCTGCTTCTGACAGAGGCAGCGAGTTCTAGTTGCTTTGGTGTAATGCCAGCCCACTTCAAGTTGGACTTTAGCTGATCCTTGAATCTTTTCTTTGGTCGCCTTGTTTCCTGAGTCCAGCTGACAGCTCACCATAGAATACCTGTCTTGGTATTCACTGTGGGTCCATGCGGATGACGTGTCCAGACCATCGTAGCTGGGTTCTGAGGACCAGGACTTCGATGCTGGTGGAGTTGGCTCTGTCGAGGACTTCCTGGTTGGTGATTCGGTCCTGCCATCAGATCCTCATGATTGACCGGAGGGAGCGTTGGTGGAATTGTTCCAACTGCTTCATGTGCTTCCGGTACAGTGTCCATGTCTCACAACCGTACAGGAGCGAGCTGAGGACCACTGCGTTGTACACTTTGAGCTTCGTCGCAGTGCTCACATCGCTGTGTTGGAGGACTTTGGAGCGCAACCGCCCGAGTGCCTGGCTGGCCTTTTGGATCCTGGCATTAATCTCGTGGTCTGGGGACCCGTCATTGGCAATGGTGCTGCCCAGGTACTTGAAAGTGTTGACGTTAGAAAGCTGCGTGCGTGCCGTCGATTGTAATGCACAGCTGGTTCGTTGGCCTCCCTGGTGCAGGTTGGAACAGCACCTCTGTTTTGCTGAGGCTGATAGTCAGGCCAAACAGTTTTGTTGCGGTAGAGAACCTGTCCACAATGGTTTGAAGATGATTTTCTTGGTGGGCCATGAGAGCACAGTCATCTGCGAAGAGAGCTTCCAGGATGAGTCTCTCTGTTGTCTTTGTTTTTGCAGTCAGGCGGTGAAGGTCGAATAGTGAGCCATCCAGTTGGTATTTGATGTAGATGCCCAGGTCTAGATCCATCACAGCATGTCGTAATACTTGGGTGAAAAATAGGTTGAAAAGTACTGGAGCGAAGACACAGCCTTGTTTCACGCCATTGGAGATGTTGAAGCGATCTGAAATCTCTCCACCAGATAGGACTTCCCCTGTAATGTCGACATGAAAGAACTGGATCAGTTTGATGAATTTTGCTGGGCAACCAAGCTTGCTAAGGATCACCCACAATGCGTTCCTGTTCACTGTGTCGAACGCCTTTGTCAGGTCTATGAAGACAATGTAGAGACTCAGGTTCTGCTCAAGGCATTTTTCCTGCATTTGCCTCACCATGAAGACCATGTCGATGGTGCTGCTATCTGGTCGGAAGCCACATTGTGATTCAGGCAGGTTCTTCTCTGAAACAGATGACAGGAGTCTGTTGAGTATAACACAGGTGAGGATCTTTCCAGCAGTGGAGAGTAGTGAGATGCCTCTGTAGTTGTCACAGGCTGCTTGTTCTTGTATAGGGCTACAATGGAGGCATCTCTGAGTTCTGGGGGTATGTCTTCCTCTTCCCATATGCTGGTCAGCACTATGTGGAATACCTGGAGCGCCTTTCCATTTAAGGCCTTGTACACCTCCATTGGGATCCCATCTTTACCGGGTGCCTTGCCTACACTCACTTGTTTAATGGCTTTTTGGACTTCCTCTATTGAAGGAGGGATGTCAAGTTGTTCAATGGTGCGGTTTTGGGGGATCTGGTCCAGGGAGCTTTGGTTGACTGAAGAGGGTCAGTTGAGAAGCTGACTGAAGTGTTCTTTCCAACTGTTGCTGATGCCTTTTTTACCTTTTATGAGAGTGTCACCTATTACTCTAACAGCATTCCCCATGATAAATCAGGATCATCCCAGATCAGTTCATTGCTGAGAGTAGCCAAGTTTTCAAAGATGATCATAGTCCACTATTGCTGTTAATGTACAATGTTCTCCCGGTTTTGCTTATTTCACTGTGCATCAGTTCCTACAGATCATTCTAGCTTTTTTTTCTGAAATCATCATTTATCATTTCTGATAGCATAATAATATTCCATCACCAACATGTACCAGAATTTGTTCAGTCATTTCCTAATTGATGGATATGCCCTCAATTTTCAATTCTTTGCCACTACAAAAAGATCTGCTATATAAATATTTTTGTACAAGTATGTCCTTTCCCTTTTTTATTATCTCTTTAGGAAACATACCCAGTTGTGGTATTACTGGACCAAAGGATATGCACAGTTGAAAAGGATGTATTTGTAAAAAATAATTACAGCAACTTTTTTTGAGGTGGCAAAGAATTGGAAACTGAGGAGATGCCTATCAATTGGGTAATGGTTGAGCAAATTGTGATATATGAATGTGACAGAATACTATTGTGTTATAAGAAATGATAAGAAATTAAAAGAAGAAATATAAGAAAAGGATTTCAGAAAAACCTGGAATGACCTACATGAATTGATGCAGAGTAAAGTAAGTAGAATCAGGAGAACATGATATCCAGCAATACCAATACAGTATGATGAACAAGTTATGCTCAACTTATGAATAACTTAGCTATTCTCAGCAAAGCAATCATCCAAGAAAATCTCAAATGACTTTTGATGAAAAATGCTATCCACCTCTAGAGAGAGTACTGATAAACTCTGAATACAGATTAAAGTGTATTTTAACTTGATTTTTATTGTTTTTTATTGTTTGTATTTTCTTTTGCAATATGAATAATATGAAAATATGTTTGATGTGACTTCATGTATAATAGAAATCAAACTGCTTGTCTTTTCAAGGAAATGAGATGAATATGGAAATGTTTTTGTATGATAGTGAATGAAAACCAATAACAAATTGCTTACTGTCTCAGGAAGGAGGCAGAAGAAGGTAATAATGTGAAATTCAAATGTTGGAAAATGAACAACAGAAATTGTTTTTAAATATAAGTAAGGAGAAAAAATTACTGAAGTGAAACAAAAAAGCAAAGAGTCAGAGTGGGGACAGAGGTAGATATCCTGAAGGCATTGAATGCCAGAGTAGTCTACGACCAGCTACTAGTCATGCCTTCTTCCATTGTCTTCTGGATTTTGAGAGACTGATCTTTTACTTGAAATATCAAGTAATGCCTTAATGCTCTCTAAAATCCAGATGTTAGCATCTCTGCTTGTCTTAGGGTTTAAAATATTTTCCTTTTCTTTTTCTTTTTTTGAAATCCATATTGCCGACACTTGTTGCTCTGTTTTTCAAGCTGGCTTGTACCCGTGCCAGTAGAGCCAATGACTGAGTCACCCTTTTTCCAGTCATGGGGAAGATTCCAATTCACTTGGGGGGTAGTGAAGGCCTGGGCATAGTGAACCAATCAGGCAACCACAGCCCAGGACACAAAACAGACCCTGTAGCACACCATCTGAGCCCACCCAGTCTGCAACCCAATCTTGTGGTGATAGCTAGGAAAAGGAGAGACCAGTTCTGCTCCTAAGCTGTGCACCTCAGCAATATGTTTCCCTCTCCCACTGCTTTGATCATAAGGCAGCACTGCTTAGAGCACCCAAGAATAAATCCTGACTTTTGTTTTTCCCTCTCCATTCCACATATTCTCTTGAACCCCTAATCCCCCTGATGATTGATATGGATGTTTTGCCCTATTCTATTTCCAACCTTGACTGATTTATCCTTCCTTAGGCAACATGGTGGTCACTAGCTCCCAGGGATTTGCCAAAGCTGATGCTGGACTCAGTGGGAACAACCAATCAGCTTTAACCCTACTATAGTTGAACTCATGTGATCCAGCAGCCTGAGCCTTGCCTAGTGGCAGGGATTACAGGTTTAGAACACCTAGGCAAGCCACATTGATTTAATTTGTTGGGCAATAGGGAGCCATTGAAGTGTTTGAACAGGGGAGTGATCTGATCAAAATCCAACAAAGTCCAACATTCATAGCTTCTGTGATCTGCCTATACTTTTCCAGGTCAACTTCTCATAGTTTCCTTTCACACATATATGCAAGTTCTACCCCAAATGGATAATTAAGTAGCATCTCAGTGGCTTTTGGGCTTTCCTGCCCCTAATAAATCTTCAATTTCATCAATGTGGGTGTTCCTTCTGCTGGTGTAAACAAAGATCCATCCATACTTTTCTCTCCTTTGTAAACCTCAGCTAAGCCATTCTATAAATCTACCATAGGGAATCTACTTAATAACTAATCTAGGCCTTCCATTGAAATTGGCATTTGTTGTTATTGTTGTTGGAATTATTTCTTTTGCAATGTAATGATTCAAGTGAAGGCCTAAGCCTTCATTGCCCATTGTAAAATGAATATTCAGTGTTGACAGGTCTGAATAATCCATCCAGGGACTTATTAAAGTTGGAAATTATTACTGATGGTGGATTCCTATGCCTGAGATTGAGATAAGTAAATATGTATGAAGTAGTAGTATGGCATATTTTCTTATATGTGCAGGAGGAGGAAAGGAGAATTGGGGAAAGCATTATCAGGAGAGAGAGGGATGAATGAACATTTATTTATTATCTACTATGCTCTAAGCACTGTGCTAAGCACTTTACACATATTCATTTAATTTTATCCTCAGAACAACTCTGAGAGGTAGGTCCTATTCCCATTTTATAGTTGATGAAACTAAGGCAGAAAGAAGTTGTTATTTGCTTGGGGTCATTCTGCTAGTGTTTGAGACTATTTTGAATCCAGATTTTCCTCACTATAGGACAGTGCTCTACCTACATTGGGAGAATGACAGGATACTTGGTGGGCACTTTCACTCTCTGACTATGTGCCTCAATGGCCCAAAGAACTAGGGAAATGAAATTCTTCTCTTCTCTTTTTGGAGATTATCCAATAATATCTATCCAGAGAATCAAATGACATCCCCAGGTCATTGCCTGTGCCACAATGGTGTTGATTAATAGCTGTTGAGACCCACCAGTTATCACCTTAGTGTATGTGGGAATTTCCATTCACACTGAGAATGTAAATCCTGGTTTTGTCAGGACTGATTGCACGGTTTTTGTGTACCTCTGTTATAAAAGATAGCACAACAGCATGGAAAGAAAGCTGTATTGGGAGTGAGAGGCTCTTGCTCTGTTCCCTGGTACACTTTCACCAAACTCTGGTCTCCAGGCCTTCATACCCTCACACAGAAAATGGATCATTCAGCTAATAATTGCTCAGGTCCTTTTCTGATCCAAATTCCTTGATTATATGCTCTATCTACTCGAAGGGATATAGTCACCAAAAGAGAAATGACCAGGTACCAATTTTTCTCCTTTTCCCAGTGAAGGGGTTGAACCAGATAACCTCTAGGGTCTAAATCTGTGGTGCCAAGCTGAAATCGTAGAACTTTTAAGGTCTTTTCAGGGACTAAGTCTAGGATTATATGAGTCCTCCAAGCCTCAGTCTTTTCCTCCATTTGTTAGGAATAACAATACTTCTACTACCCACCTCATGAGGTTGTTTGGGGGAAATTGCTTTGCACCAAAGGAATGAAAGTGACTCTTAATCCAGAAGCTCCATAAATAAGATTTTTGTACATTAAACCTATTTCAGATTGCTTTTCAATGATCAGAGGCCATAAGGTAGAAGTATTCACCCTCTACAACATTAGCCTTATGGTCTCCTCTCTTTCCAAATCAACAAAGGAGAAGCCATTTCCCCCCTTCATTGCTCATGCCATGCTGTCCATTCCTTCCCCATCCTTCTTGATGGGCCGGGCAGGTTCCTCAGTGGCCACCAAAGGACACTAGCTGTAACCTCTCCTCTTCTTCCCACTGCCCTTCATAGGGAGGAGCTGGTGTAGAAGACTGACTGCACTGGCCCCCAGTTTGCTTGTATAATTAATGTCGAGGGTTTTTTTTTTCCCCTTTGCCAGTAAAAAATGACCTTGTCAAATTGTAGATTACAAAATCTTAGTTACTGAGCAATCGCGAGGGCCCCATTGGGATGGCATCCCAGCCTCTGAAATGTGAGGTGAAGTAAAAACTAATAAAAATGGTGTCACAGGCTCACAGTCTGTGAGGTCCCCTGCTGAGTGACCCTCTGACCCCAATTTATTAGCCAAACCCAGGGAAGCAGACAAACCACGCTGGCTCCAGACAGGAGACTTCCAAGAGAGAAATAATGCAAGGCCTGGAGCCAGGGCTTCACAACAGGAAAAAAATCTTGGCTATAGAAGTGAAAGGGGGGGAGATGGCTGACAAGGAGGCATCTGCCCAGGGAAGCCAAAGACCAGTTTAGAGCTTCGTTTTGTGACAAGAGGCAGAGTATGCCTGGTATGAAGCAAAATACAGAACATTGAGAGATCTTAAAATAAGAAGGCTTGGTGTTGCAAGCCACCACTTCTTAGACTGGTAACTTCAGTCAAGTCATTTTCTCCCTCAATTCTGAACTTGAGTTTCCACTGAAAGGAACTAGGTTTATTTTGTTTAGAGAAGATTAGACATAGGGGGGACATGATAGCTCTCCATTCAAAGATGATTTGCAGCAATCAGGAAAGTCTAGTCTAGAGTAGCAAAGATTTTGAGTTTTGTTTGTATGTGGGAAGAGGGTCAATTGTTATAATAGTTATCTCCCTCTTTCTCACCTTTTAAGGTCAGTCATATAGAAAAGGTATTAGACTTGCTCAGCTTGGCCCTACATGGCAGAACTGGGTACAATCATTAACAAGTCTTTTCCATCACACCAATGCATCTCTCACATCTTTCCCCCTTCTCACACAACCATAATTTACCAAGTCAAAAAACATTTACTAAGCACTCACCATTTGCCAGCCACTATGCAACCTACTGGGGATTTTTAAAATGCATAAAAAAGAAACCTATCCTCAAGGAGCTCATAGTTTAATGGTTGAAACAAGATGCAAACTATCTACAAACAACACATATACATGATAACTTGGAGATAATTTCACTAAAAAAGCACTAGTATCAAGGAGGCTGGGAAAATCTTGCAGAAGATGAAATTTTAGCTCATCACCTCTTACTTTGATTATTGCAATAGATCCTTTTTATTTATTTTATTTTCATTAATTTGTTTGTAACATTAAAATTCCTAGATATCTCTTTCCCTCCTCTACCCAGCCATTAGAGAAGGCATCATTTGACAAATACATTATATGTATATATAAAACTATGCCTTGCTTATTTCTATTTATCAGTTCTTTTTCTGGAGTTGAACACACTCAAGTCATTTTTCAAACACTATTTCTGTTACTGTATATAATGTTCTGTTGGTTTCATTCATTTCACTCTTCATAATTTCATATAGGTATTTTCCTCTTTTTTAAAAAAAATAACTTGTTTATATATATATTTTTTACAATGCAATAATATTCCATCACAACTATATACCACTATTTGTTTAGCCATTCTTCGGTTTTGATGGATTTTTTATTGGTCTCCCTTTATCCAGTCTCTTTCCTTTTTTTAAATAAATATTTTTTTCTAGATTGCATGTCAGTATAATTGCTCAATGTTCACTTTCTGACATTTTGTAATCTATGTTCCTTTTAATCCTCCCCAAGAAGGCAGATAATATGATATAGATTGTACATAGATTATCATATAATACATATTTTCATGTTGATGTTGCTATGAAAGAACACACATATTACTTACAATACACAACAATCCATGGAGGAAATAAAGTAAAGAATGATATGTTTCAATTTGTATTCTGAATCCATCTTTCCGTTATTTAGTAATGGATGTCTTTTTTTTTTTGGTCATGTTTCTTGGAATTGTCCTAGATCCTTGCCTTAATGATAATTGTTCATTCCCAGTTGATCAACCTATATCTTTGCTGTCACTGTGTACAGTGTTCCCCTGGTTCTGTTCACTTCATTTTGCATCACTTCAAGTCTTTTCAGGTTTTTTTGTGCTTGTCTTTTGTCATTTCTAATGGCATACTAATATTTCATTACAAGCACATACCAAAATTTACTCAGCAATTCCCCAATTGATAGACATCCCTTTAGTTTCCAGTTCTTTGCCACCACAAAAAGAGCTGCTTAAATATTTTTGTAGAGGTAGGTTCTTTTCTCTTTTTGAATATAGCAGTGGTACTGCAGCAATCTCTTTCCTACTTAATCTATTCTCTACATAGCTACTGAAGTGATTTCCCTGAAGGACAATTCTGACAATGTCTCTTCTGTGCTCAAGAAGTATTACTATCTCACCATTGCCTCTAGGATAAAATATTTATTGTTTTATATTTAAGGTCTCTCACAACCTGAATTCCAACTCATTTTTTTAGACATTCATATTGTATATCCTCATTCACTTTTCCAGTCAAACTGACTTACTTACCTTTATCTGCATATAATCTCTAATTTCCCACCTTCTTCTTTGCAGAAACCACCCCCAGTCCTAGGTGAGAACCCTCCTTATCCTTGCCTCTTGGAATTTCCAGTTCTCTTCAAGGCTTACCTCAAGTAAGATTGGCCCTTTACAAAAAAATGTCATAGGATGCTAGCCTTGCATCCCTAGTAGCAAGACTAGAAGTACTGGAAAGAGGACAATCCCCAAGTATTACTTTTCTTCCTACTAAAGAGAACAGTAGTAGGGATAATAAATAGATACTGAAAAGAGAAGAATATGGGCTCAATGCCAAGGAAATCAGAAAACAAACTTCCTGATAATTAAAACTTTTCCAAGGTAAAATGGTTTGCTTTTGGATTCCCTTTTACCAGAAATCTTCAAATGAAGACTGGACAACAACTTGTTGGGTATGATTTCAGTTATTCCAACAAGATGACAATTGAGTTTCCTTCCAACTTTTCAATTTTGTGATAGCTAAGTAACCTTGAAAAATCATATATACTCTCTGTGCCTTAGTTTCCCCAAAGATAAACTAAATGATATTAAATTATATGATCTCTAAGCATCACCTTTCTTTCAGCCATGGATACAGTGTTGGACTGGGAATCAAGAAAACCTAAGTTTAAATCTTACCTCTGATATTATATGACTCTTTCTCAAGTCATTAACTATTCAAAGTATCTCATTCCTCACCTATAAAATGAAGAAAAAATAGCATCTGCCTCACAGGATCAAATGATATGTGATATATGATATATGATATATAAACAACCTAGTTAATAACAAAGTATGATATAAATGAGAACTATTCTTAACCATACATTGCTCATTTGAGTCTAGACTGTGCCTTAGTGAACTCTGGACAAATGAAAGTTAATTTACAAGACATCCTCAGAAAAGCTAAGGAAACCTAAGAAGCCCATGGTACAAGGCAGTACTCCTTGGAAGAGTCCTTACAAATCAAAGGCTAGGTATACTAGGTATATATCTGGCCTTCCCAAAAATTAGGAAACTAACCAATCTGGAAAGCAATTTGAAATTATGTTAAGAAAGTGATTAAAGAGAGACTGGATAGATGGTGGCTTAGAAGCAACAGAAGTTGAGACCTCTGAAAACCCTTCCTTACTGATCGCAAACTCACTGCTCCTAGGAGACTGAAAATCAAACCTAACAACAAGACAGAGGCAAGTAAACCTCCTACTGGACTCAGTCCAAAAGGTACGCCACCCAAAAGGTGGAATCCGAGAACACTCTGGTTTAAGGGGAAGGCAGAAGGAAAGTCCTAGGACCCCCCCCCCCACCTTGAGCTCTAAGCCTCCAATGGCAGTGGGAAACTCTGGGTGGGCAAAGGCACTGGTCTGGAGGGTGTACCTTGCAGGCAGGGCTGTGCCAGGCTCAGAGCATTGAACATAGGTGGTGGGGAAAGAGCTGTAGAGGGAGCACAGAGCTGGCAGCCTGGACAGAGCTATGAAGAACCGCCATATTGCTCTAGTCTTCCAGGAGGTTTTGGCTTCAGGGTACATCCAACCTAACCCAGCTGAACTTAATCCCATCAAAAGTCTTCAGAGGTCAGGGAAGCCCAAACTCCAACAACCCTCCCTCACAGACTTTTGGATTTTAATTTAATCCAATGAAGAGCCTCCAGAGGATAGGGAAGCTCAAACTACAACACCCCTCCCCCACAGACTGCAGGGAGAGACCTTCTGTCAAAGATCCAAGAGGGGAGACGGACAGAAACCCCCAAAACCAAAAAAATGAGAGGAGCAAGAGCACATACAAATATGGGGATCAAAGAAGGGGTATATACAAGCAAACAACAGAAAAAGAAGAAAGAAATTATAATAGACAGCTTCTGTACAGGTAATGAGCAAAGAGCAAACGAAATAGAGGGGGAGTGATCAGCAAACAAAAAATCAGAAATCCCAGTGAATTGGATACAGGCTTTTGAAGAACTCAAAATGCAATTCAAAACACAATTAAAAGAGGCTGAAGAAAATTAGGAAAAGAACTTAAAAACTAAGGTAAGTCATTTGGAAACAAAATAGTGTCTTGAAAGCCAAAATCAACCAGCTTGAAAATGAGGCAAAGGAGATGAAAGATGAGGCAAAGAGGATAAAAGATGACCTCCAAAGAAAATCAGACCAGAATGAGAAGGATGATCAAAAAGCCAGGGATGAAATCCAGTCTTTAAGAACCAGAATACAACAACTAGAAATAAGTGACCTCACAAGGCAGCAGAACACTATAAAACAAAACCAAAAGAATGAAAAAAATTGAGGAAAATATGAAACATCTCATTCACAAAACAGAAGATTTAGAAAATCATTCGAGGAGATACAAATTAAGAATCATTGCTCTACCAGAAGAACTTGACAAAAGAAAAAGCCTGGACATAATACTACAGGAAGGTATTCAAGAAAATTGCCCTGATATTTTAGAACAAGAGGGAAAAGTGGAGATTGAAAGAATCCACAGATCACTTCCTTTACTTAATCCCCAACTGACAACAACCAGGATTGTTATAGCCAAATTCAAGAACTATCAGACCAAAGAAAAAATATTAAAAGCTGCCAAGAAAAAGTCATTCAGATACCATGGAACCACAGTGAGGATAACACAGGATCTGGCTGCATCTACACTGAAGGATTGAAAGGCATGGAACATGATATTCCAGAAAGCAAGGGAACTAGGCCTAAAACCAAGAATCAACTACCCAACAAAACTGACTATATTCTTACAGGGGAAAGTATGGTCATTCAACAAAATAGAAGAATTCCAAGAATTTGTAAAGAAAAGACCAGACCTGAACAGAAAATGTGATGTCCAAGCACAGAACTCAAGAGAACCATCAAAAGGTAATTAAAAAAGAGGGGAAAAAGAAAAACAAAACAAAAAAACAATTTAAGAGACTCAATAAGTTAAAATGATATGTATCCCTATAAGAAAAGAGGTCATTGGTAATTTTAAAAACTGTTATCACCTGGGAAACTAGAAGAATTACACTTAGAGGAAACAGTTACATACTGTATAGGATGAAATAATAAGAAATAAATATGTATATAGATATATGTATGCATAAATACATATACATGTGTGTGTATATATACACACACACAATTAGAGCTAAAAAAGAGGTTAATACTAAAAGAAATGGGAAAAGAAACAAATGGGGGTAATTTATATGTCACAAAGAAGCTCATGGCAAGAGGGGGGAGAACATTAATACATTGGAAGGGTAAAGAAGTTGGAGCCAGGAAAACTAAACTCTTATGTGCATTTGAAATTGACCCAAAGAGGGAAGAACATCCAATCCATTGAGGCAGAGAATAGATTTGCGCCCTATAGGTGATTAGAAGGATAACAAATGGACTGTTGGGGAGGGAAGCAGTATAAGGGAGGGAGAGGGGGGGGAGTAGTTTTAAAAAGACTGCAAAGAAAATTAGGGGTGAAAGAAGGGAGGGGGTAGAATGGGAAGGAAAATAAGGGAGGAACTACGGGGACTGATTAAAAATAAACATTGGTGTAGAAGGAAATAGTGTAAGAAGAAAAGGCAGAACTAGGATTAGAAATCAAAATGCTGATAAATACACAGCTGGTAATCATGAATCTGAATGTGAATTGAATGAACTTACCCATAAAACACAAGCAAATAGCAGAGTGGATTAGAATCCAAAACCCTACCATATGCTGTCTGCAAGAAACACACATGAGGAAGGTAGATATGCATAGGGTGAAAGTAAGAGGATGGAGGCAAATCTATTGGGCATCAACTGATAAAAAGAATGCAGGAGTCACCATCATTATATCTGACAAAACCAAAGTAAAAATAAATCTAGTTAAAAGAGATAGGGAAGGTAATTACATCCTGATAAAAGGCAGTATAGACAATGAGGAAATATCAGTACTCAACATGTATGTACCAAATGACATAGCATCCAAATTTCTAAAGCAGAAACTAGTGGAGCTCAAGGATGAAATAGATAGAAAAACTATACTAGTAGCATACCTGAACCTTCCTCTATCTGAACTAGATAAATCAAACAAAAAAAATAAGAAAGAGGTAAGAAAAGTAAATGAAATCTTAGAAAAATTAGCGTTAGTAGATATATGGAGGAAAATAAATAGGGACAAAAAGGAATATACCTTCTTTTCAGCAGCACATGGTACATTCACAAAGATTGACCATGTATTAGGACATAAAATCATTGCAACCAAGTACAAAAGATATGACTTGAACATAAAGAAGGAGACTATAAGCAGATTTTGTGAACACAGAATAGTATACTTGTCAGATTTTTGGGAAAGGAAAGACTTTAAAACCAAGCAAGGACTAGAAAAAAATCACATAATGTAAAATCAATAATTTTGATTACATCAAATTAAAAATTTTTGTACAAACGAAACCAATGTAACCAAAATTAGAAGGGAAGCAACAAATTGGGAAACAATCTTCATTACAAAAACCTCTGACAAAGGTCTAATTACTCAAATTTATAAAGAACTAAACCAATTGTACAAAAAATGAAGCCATTCTCCAATTGATAAATGGGCAAGTGACATGAATTGGCAGTTTTCTATTAAAGAAATCAAAGCTATTAATAAGCACAGGAAAAAATGCTCTAAAGCTCTAATAATCAGAGGAATGCAAATCAAAACAAATCTGAGGTATCACTTCTCACCTAGCAATTTGGCTAACATGATAGAAAAGGAAATTAATGAATGTTGAAGGGGTGTGACAAAGTGGGGACATTAATGCATTGCTGGTGGAGTTGTGAATTGTTCCAACCATTCTGGAGGGCAATTTAGAACTATGACCAAACGGTGCTAAAAGATTGTCTGTCCTTTTATCTAGCCATAGCACTGCTGGGCTTGTACCCCAAAGAGATCATAAAAAAAAAAAGACCTGTACAAAAATATTCATAGTTGCGCTTTTGTGGTGGCAAAAAAATTGGAAAATGAGGGGATGTCCTTCAATTGGGGAATGGCTGAACAAATTGTGGTATATGTTGGTGATGGAATACTATTGTGCTCAAAGGAATAATAAAGTGGAGGAATTTCATGGGGCTCTGGAATAACCTCCAGGAATTGATGCAGAGTGAGAGGAGCAGAATCAGGAAAACATTGTACACAGAAACTGATACACTGTGGTACAATTGAATGTAATGGACTTCTCCATTAGTGGCAATGCAGTGATCCTGAACAACTTGGAGGAATGTACAAGAAAAACCATTATCCACATTCAGAGGAAACACTGTGGGAGTAAAAACACCAAAGAAATTCAACTGCTTGAATACATGGGTAGAAGGGATATGGTTGGGGATGTAGACTCTAAATGAACATCCTAGTGCAAACAACAACATGGAAATAGGTTAGATCAAGGACAGAAGTAATAAATAATGAAATTGTGCGTCGGCTGTGACAAGGGTGTGTGGTGGGGAGGGGGGATAATAAAGTGACTATTGTAAACAAAAAATAATATAAAATAAAATAAAATAAAATAAAAAACTAAAAAAAAAGTGATTAAAATGTTCATTCACACTATTCCATAAGTCCATGGATACCATTGTTTTGATTGATGGGGGAACAGGCCCAGATGGTGTCTCATGCTACTTGTCATGTAGAGAGAGCCTAGGCAACCAGTTTCCAGAAGAGTAATGATGGGTAATGGAAGTGTCATGGAGAGATGTGGGCATGTAGACATTATATATTGGTTTCCCTTGTTCTACTTACTTTATATGAGTTTATATAGATCTACTTCTTCAAAATATTCATAATTCTTATATCTACACACCACAACTTTTTCAGCTATTCCCACAAACTGCTTAATGCCAGGAGTACTCAGTGATTAAGAACAAGATTTGTTGAGTAGCTCTTGAACAGGAAAAGGAGAAGTAATATATTTGTTGATTGATTTTGATAACATAAATATCATCAGGAACAAAAGAATATCCTTAATCTCTTGGAACTTATGAATAACAGAAGAGAAAAAGTCACTTAATTTAACTCAATTCAATTAATTCAATAAAATTCATCAAGCACCACATAAGTACAGGGTACTATAGCAGTATTTTGTTCAGTCATTTCAGTTGAATTCTCTTCCTGACTTTATTTGGAGTTTTCGTGGCAAAGATACTAGAGTGGTTTGCCAGCTCAATTTACAAATGAGAACTGTGGTAAGCAGGGTTGAGTGATTTTCTCAAACTTTTAGGGTTGGGGAAGGGGACTTATTTAGCTAGGAATGGTCCTGTTCTGGCACCAGAAATGGCACGCGCAGGTTCCAGCCTCACCCATGACTCCAGGGGTTCCTGACTGGTGGCAAACGATCAGTCAAAATAAAGACCCAATGGAAGACAGCTTAATCATTATGGCAATTGGACTGCTTTGCATCTGATAGCTGCTCTACCATCCCCTTGCCTGGTTTTTATTTTTATATCCATTTTCTTGGCACTCAAATACATTACCTAACATACATGTTCAAAGAGAGATAATTGGAAAAGTGATACATTAACTTTGAACAAATCACTTGATTAACATTCTATATTTTATAATGTGATTACAGGCAGAATAAAGGTTGAACACAAGATAAATGATTTTGTCACAGGTGCCTTAATTTTCTCATTACCCTGTGAGAAGTTTTGAGCTTACAAACAATAAAGGAAAATTACTTATTGTTTTTAATAAAATGGAATAATTAATCAGCAGTTCTTAAAAGACAATTCAACAATTATATCATTGAGGTTGAGGGGTACTGGGAACACAATTCAAATTTAATATTAGACTGGTCATTTCTCAGGGGTTTTTACTAGGGAGTTCCTGAGTTACTGGTTTGTATAATCAAGTCACTGAGGCATATTGAAGCTTGATGCACTTGTACTTATTGTGTGGGCCTCTATGATTGATTTGTATGCTGACTTAATGAGAATAGGTTTCTGTGAGTGGGAAGGTTTTGGGCTTGGCCTATAGCTGCTGTCTTGCTGGGAATTATGTATCTAAGTAAAAGTTAAATCATGATAGTCTTTCTGGGATTGGGTTTAAGGGTCTGATCTTTTTGGTGAGGTTTTTAGAGAATTAGGGTACAGGTGTTTTGCTCTTGCATTATTTCTTTTGAGACTGGGAGAATAATAATCATGTCAATTCATAGGTAAGGGGCATTGATGAAAGAAGTCATGTAAAGGGGGACTGGGTGGACAATCACATCTTGCCAAAGACCACTCTGTGGTCTCCTCAGCTACCACACGTGATTCTGTCAAGGCTTTGTGGCCTGATGGCTCCCAGCAGTCACACAGCTAGTAAATGTATGAGGCTATATTTGAACTCAGAAAGATGAGTCTTTCTGACTCCAGGCCTGGTATTCTATCCACTGTGCTACCTAGCTGCCATACTATGTAGCAATAAGTATTCATAAATAAAAACAGAGACATATGAAGTCCTAGCACTTAAGGAACTTTGTTTCCACAATAACATAACACAAGTCATCATGACAAGGCAGAGTGAACCCTGGCTCTAGAGTGAGAGGACTAGAGTATGAATCCTCCTTTTGGTGTTTACTACCCATGTTTACTACCCAATACCACAATACCACATGTGGTAAGTAAGTACTGCCTTGGGTAAGTCAATTCTCCTTTCTAGGCTTCATCTTCCACATTTGTAAAATAGGTCTGAACTCAATGACCTCTGTGTTCCTTTCCAGCTCTAGGTTACTAATCTTATATAAACAGAAAAATAAATGCAAGATAATTTGAAGAAAAAAAAAAGAACACTAACAACTATAACAGATCAGGAAAAACTTTCCATAGCTGGTTATACCTTGGCTGGAGTCAAAAGTTGCTTGGACATTAAGAGTGCATACCAAGCACAGGTGAGAGCTTCTACTGATGCAAGAAGGCAGAAGATGGATTTCTGAGTTTCAGAAACAGTAATAAGGCTAGTCTAATTAAAGCATAGAATGTATGAAGTGTAGGAATGTGAAATAAAGGGCAGCTAGAAAGTGCAATGGACAGAGCACTGGCCTCCGAAATAGTAAGACTCATTTTTCTGAGTTCAAATCTGGCCTCAGAATCTTACTACATATGTGTCCCTGGGCAAGTCACTTAACCTTGTTTGCCTCAGTTTCCTCATCTACAAAATGAGCTGGAGAAGGAAATGGCAAACTGCTCTACTATCTTTGCCAAGAAGATCCCAAATAAGGTCACAAAGAATCAGACATGACTGAAAATCAAAGACGGAGCCAGAATATGAAGGTCCTTAAATTATAAAATTGAGGATTCTTTTTTTATTCTAAATTTAATCATAGGGGACCCACTATATATCTTTGAGTGAGGGAGTTCCATGAGCTGATAAGTACTTTGGCAACTGTGCAAATGTTAGATTTTAAAAGTAATAGACTGAAAGCAGATTGAAAAATTAGCAGCCTATTGCATGGTCATATTGAATCATTAAAAAAGATATGAACTAGTTAGTGGTCATCTGAATGGAAGAAGGGAACAATTGTGAAAGACATTGTGGTAGTAAAATTGATAAGATTTTTGCAACCAATTCTATATGGGCCATGAGGGATCCAAAAGAAATGAAAAATGCTTCTAAGTTTGGAAACTAGAAATATGGCAGTGTCTTCTTCCTTCTTTTATAATGAATTTTAGAAACGAGGTAGACTTATAGGGGCAGGGAGAGAATCTAATGAATTTTCTTTTAAACATTTCAAATCTGAGATTCCTATGGAGATTCCAAGGGGGAGATTCCTGCTATGCAGCTGGAATAAAAGACTTTGGTTAAGTAGAGGTTACTCTTGTTGATAGAAATTTAGAATTGATTTAGGTAGAGGTTTTAGTTGAAACTATATGGAGAGAAGAGAGGGGGGTCCAGGGGAGAGTCTTGGAGGCTTACCTATGATTAAATAGTAAGAGATAGATGGTCATCTACCAAAGGAAACTGAAGAGAGTTCAAAGGAGTAGGAGAAAAAGTCAGAGAAGAATATTGCCTTAGAAGCCAAGGAAGAATCAAATATCCTGGAAGAGACAGTCAACAATATAAAAAAACTGCAAACCCCCTATATCTCTCTGTAAATATTGCTTGAGTTCAACAAGAGATCAAGGAGAATGAAGCCTGAAAAAAGAACACTGTATTTAGCCACTGAGATCATTGGAAATCTTAGAGAGGTCTCAAATTCTCAGTTTTCTCTATGAAATGAAAACAGTCCTGGATGATTTCTGAGGGTCCTTCTGGAAGTAAATACTTTGACCAATAACATATAAATTATAATTCAACTAACTTTATTAAACACCTACTCGGTGCCAGACACTGTCAATTTCTAAGGAAATAAAGAAAAAGAAAAGAAGAAAAAGGAGCTGGTGGAAGAAATAATGCACATAAGACTCAAGACCTGAATAGGGGTGGAGGATGAGAAACTTTTTTTTTTTTGCCAAAGAGTCCTGGTGCTGTACATATATGTCACAGGTGCATTCCTTGGAGGAAACTTGACCTCAAAGCAAAGGTATTATGATTTTCTCAAACTTGCTGGTTCACGACACCCAGGGGTGTTGTGAGGCTCAAATGAAATTATATATATATATGTATATATATATATATATATATATACACACACATATATATATCATTCTGCAAACCTCAAAGTGCTATTAAATGCCAATTTTGTTATTATTATTATAATTATCATTACTAGTACTATTAATCATTACCATCATTAACTGACAGTGCCTCAGTCTCTAATCTAGTGATGGCTCCATTTCCTGTGTCTTCTACTCCAATCTTGTTGAACTCAAGCAATATTTACAGAGAGATATAGGGGGTTTGCAGATATGTTTAATCATTAGACTTTCCTAGAGAAAAAAAAAAGATGTATACACACATACTTCTAGGTTTAATTTGTATTATTAAAACTTTCTCAGTCTGAATAATCAACCAAATAATCAATCAAGTCCTACTTTGAGGATACCATATTTTTGAGGTATGAAATTTTACACTGAAGATCTCACAATTGATTCTCCCAAGTAAGTTACAGTTAGTTCTAGTATAATCCTTGATTATACTGCAACCTGAGACTAGAACTCCGGAAGAGGTTTCTTAAAGCAGGGGTTGGCAATCTATGATCCACTGTCTATATCTAGCCTACCTGCCTGTTTTTGGTACTACCTGTGAGATAAGTATAACTTTTATTAATTGACCATATCAATAAGCAAACCAACAAAAATCACATGATTATCTCAATAGACACAGAAAAATCCTTTGACAAAATATAACACTCATTCCTATTGAAAACACTAGAAAGTATAGGAATAGAAGGGCCTTTCCTAAAAATAGTAAACAGTATATATCTAAAACCATCAGCTAACATCATCTGCAATGGGGATGAACTAGATACATTCCCAATAAGATCAGGAGGGAAACAAGGATGCCCATTATCACCTCTATTATATAACATTGTACTAGAAACACTAGCTGTAGCAATTAGAGAAGAAAAAGAAATTGAAGGTATTAAAATTGGCAATGAGGAGACCAAGCTATCACTCTTTGTGGATAATATGATGATCTACTTAAAGAAGCCCAGAGAAACAACGAAAAAGCTAGTCAAAATAATCAACAACTTTAGCAAAGTTGCAGGATACAAAATAAACCCGCATAAGTCATTAGCATTTCTATATATCTCTAACCCATTTCATCAGCAAGAATTAGAAAGAGAAATTCCATTTAAAATCATTCTAGACAATATAAATACTTAGGAATTTATCTGCTGAGACAAACACAGGAACTATATGAACACAACTACAAAACACTTTCCACACAAAACTAGAACTAAACAATTGGAAAAACATTAACTGCTCATGGGCAGGATGAGCAAAAATAATAAAAATGACCATCCTACCCAAACTTATTTACTTATTTGGTGCCCTACCAATCAAACTATGAAAAAACTTTTTTAATGAATTAGAAAAAAACACAACAAAGTTCATTTGGAAGAACAAAAGATTAAGGATATCCAGGGAAATCATGAAAAAAAAAAGCGAAGGAAGGTGACTTTGCAGTACCATATCTCAAACTATACTATAAAGCAGTGGTCATCAAAACGATTTGGTACTGGCTAAGAGACAGAAAGGAGGATCAGTGGGATAGATTTGGGGTAAGTGACCTCAGAAAGACAGTCTATGACAAGCCCAAAGATCCCGGTTTGGGGGACCAAAACCCATTATTTGATAAAAACTGCTGGGAAAATTGGAAGACAGTATGGGAGAGATGATGTTTGGATCAACATCTCACACCCTACACCAAAATAAACTCAGAATGGGTGAATGACTTGAACATAAAGGAGACTATAAGTAAATTATGTGAACACAGAATAGTATACATGTCAGACCTTTGGGAAAGGAAAGATTTTAAAACCAAGCAAGACTTAAAAAAAGTCACAAAATGTAAAATAAATAATTTTATTTACATCAAATTAAAAATTTTTGTATAAACAAAACCAATGTAACCAAAATTAGAAGGGAAGTAACAGATTGGAAAACAATCTTCATAACAAAAACCTCTGACAAAGGTCTAATTACTCAAATTTACCAAGAGGCAAATCAATTGTACAAAAAAAGCAAGGCATTCTCCAACTGATAAATGTGCAAGGGACATGATTAGACAATTTTCCATTAAAGAAATCAAAACTATTAATAAGCACATGAAAAAGTGCTCTAAATCTCTTATAATTAGAGAGATGCAAATCAAAACAACTCTGAGGTATCATCTCACACCTAGCAGATTGGTTAACATGACAGCAAAGGAAAGTAAGGAATGCTGAAGGGGATGAGGCAAAGTCAGGACATTAATGCATTGCTGGTGGAGTTGTGAACTGATCCAACCATTCTGGAGGGCAATTTGGAACTATGACCAAATGGTGCTAAAAGACTGTCTGCCCTTTGATCCAGCCATAGCACTGCTGGGTTTGTACCCCAAAGAGATAATAAGTAAAAAGACTTGTACAAGAATATTCATAGCTGTGCTCTTTGTAGTGGCAAAAAATTGGAAAATGAGGGGATGCCTTTCAATTGGGGAATGGCTGAACAAATTGTGGTGTATGTTGGTGATGGAATACTAGTGTGCTCAAAGGAATAATAAAGTGGAGGAATTCCATGGCAACTGGAAAAACCTCCAGGAATTGATGCAGAGTGAGAGGAGCAGAACCAGGAAAACATTGTACACAGAAACTGATACACTGTGGTACAATCAAATGTAATGGACTTCTCCATCAGTGGCAATGCAGTGATCCTGAACAACCCAGAGGGATCTAAGAGAAAGAAAACTATCCACATTCAGAGGAATAGAAACACAGAAGTAAAACAACTGCTTGATTACATGGGTTGAGGGGGATATGGTTGGGGATTTAGACCCTAAAGGAATGTCCTAGTGCAAACATCTACAGCCTGGAAATAAGTTGTGATCAAGGACGCATGTAACACCCAATGGAATTGTGCATCGGCTACGGGAAGGGTGAGGGGAGGAGAGGGAGGAATAGAATATGATTTTTGTAACCAAGAAATAATGTTTGAAATTAACCAAATAAAATAAAAAAAAGAATAACTTTTATACCAGTCTTAATGACTATAAAAACCATTCTTAGCTCAAGAGCAGTATATAAACAGGCAGTAATTTAGATTTGTACCATGTTTCAGTGATAAATTTTGTCATAAGCAAAGCTAAGACATGGCTCATTTTTATAATCCCCACCCCCTTAAAATGTCTTAAAGGTAACTTCTAGAAATTTTCCCAATGTATAAAGTAGTAGATATCAGATATTGATTCTTTTCTACCTTAAAAGAAATACTTGACTCATAAACTACTCAGAAGTATGCACTGACAAATACTGAATCAGGAAAACAGTATCTCATAATTCTTCTGATATTCTCCATCAAGTTTAAAACTTAAAACATGCTTAAAGAATAGAGCTCAATTGAATGAATCGGATCTCTCCTCTCCATTTAGAGTAGTTGACAAGACATTCCCTCTTATAAGTAGTGGACAAATGAGAGCACTTCCCAATGGAGTCAATCAATCAGATGTGTGAACACAATCTGACCATCCTCTTTCATTCAAAGAATTTCAAACAACAAAGCCTTTTCAAATGTGCTGTGGGTTTTATATGAATTCAGGAAACTCGGTCTCCCCATTAAGGTGGGGATTTGGCAGAATGGTTCTTGAACCTGTGCTGCTCATGAAAACATGGGGCATTTTGTGGAGTTGCTGCATAGGTATTTCATTTTCACCTCAGAGATTCATGGTGTGTGTATCTCACTCAAAGTCTATATCTTCTAGTAAGTCAGCCATTACCTATTCTCTCATTAGTAGTCATCTTCTCTGAGAAGAGGTCAAGTTACACAAGAAGCAAGTAATTCCAGCAGTCAGAGATCTCAATTACTTTGGACCTTTTGAATTCATGGATTTGTTTTCCAAAACTATAAATATCTAACTCTTAGAATCACTGCTGGGTCACCACATATTCAGAGAAAGAACCACTAAGTAAAAAAGAAAGTTAGGGGCTTGAGATTCAGCTTCAGATTCACCTAAGAAAATGTTAGTATTTGCAGATGATATGTTGGTTTACTTAAAAAACCCTAAAGATTTAACTAAAATTAATTGGAAAAAATAACTTCTGTAAAGTAGATAAATGAATCTACACACACAATTTTTTTTTTAAAAAGTAAATCATACTTTCTATAGATTACCAAACATATTTGCCAACAAAGGGTAGAAAAAATTAATTATTTTCAAGTTACTTCCAGAATTAAAAAAAAAATCTGAGAACCTGCTTACCTAATCATCTTAAGAAAATATATGAATACAACTCCAAAACATTTATTACACAAATGAAAGAGTAAAATAAGTGGAGAGAAATTAATTTATCATGTTTGGACCATGCTAATATATTAATTCTGACAACAATATCCAATTTTACTTACAAATTTAGTGCAATACTCAGGAAAATATAAAAAATTTCCAGTATTGAAATAAATAAAATAGTAACAAAATTGCCTGGAGGGGAGAAAAGAGAAGAGAATATATATTTTTTATTTATTTTATGTATTCCAGGTAGTATGTTTTACACTTTACAAATATTTCCTTTATTTCTTAACACTTTTGAGTAAAGTACAGTTAAGCTCTCTATTTTCTTGATGAGGAAACTGAAACAAATAGAGGTTTTGACTTACCTAATGTCACACAATTTTAAGCGCCCAAGTTCACATTTGAACTCAGGTCTTCCTGAATCAAACTTCAGTGCTTTACTCATTGTATGACTTAACTGTCCCTTGGGGGGATATAAAAAAATAAAAATAAGATAGTTGTAGGAATACCAGATCTCAAATTATGCTGCAAATGATAATTGAGATTATCTGACACTGTTTAAAAATTGAAAAAAAGGGGACAGATTAGGTTATCAAGATCCTGAAGGAGTCAAATATAGTATAAGAGTATTTGATAAATTCAAAGAAACCGACGATCAGAATAAGAAAACTTTATTATACAAATGCTACTGAGAAAACTAGTATGTAGTCTGATAGAAAATAGACTTAGACCAAAATCAGATACCATGATAAATCAAATGACCAAACAGCTAGTATTTAGTAAGTGCCATTATATGCCAGAAGATGACCATTATGTCTAAATATAAAAGATGCTATCAGAAGCAAATTAGAGAAGCCTGGAAGTAGATACCTTTCATACTTTTGGAAAGGGTGTACTTTTTAAAAAAATGTTTTATCTTTATTTTATTTTAAAAAGAAATTACCACATAAATTTTCCAAAACTATTTAATTCATGTGGTGTCCCTCTCTTCTTCCCTTCCCCTTCCTGGAGTTGACTACCAATTCAATCTAGGTTACAGATTTATTCTTATGCAAAACATATTTCCATATTATTTTTTAAGTCAATAATCTCATAAAATCAAAATGCCAAATCATATGCGCAAATAAACAAGTGATAAATCAAATGTTTTCATCTTCATTTATACTCCAACAGTTCTTTCTCTAGAGTTGGGTAGTATTCTTTTTCATAAGTCCCTCAGATCATTGTAGTACTGTTAGTTGTAAAGTCTGTAACATTTGATCGTTCCATAATATTTCAGTTCCTATTTATAATATTATCCTCTTTCTACTCCAACTCTTTCTAAAATCATCCTGTTCATCATTCCTTATAGCACAAAAGTATTCCACCACCATTATATACCACATTTTGTTTAGCCATTCCCTAATTGTGGGACATGAGGATATGAGCTTTTAAACATGCAAGGGATAGATATGCTTTTAAAGATCAAATAACAGTTTTGGCTATATATAATTGAAAAGCTTATGGCACTAGTTGATCAGGCTAAGCATGGCAACATTTCAAGTCTGAGAGGTGATTAGGAAAAGGAAGAGGGAGAAGAGCAATAAAGGCTAGGCAATGGGGGTTAAGTGACTTCCCCAGGGTCACACAGCTAGGAAGTGTCTGAGGCCAGATTTGAACCTCTCTTCTCTATGCCTGGCTCTCAATCCACTGAGCCACCCAACTGCCTGGTCCTTTGACATTTTTGACTTCTCATTATTCTAGAAGAATTTTATTATTTTTTCTAGTTTTATTAAATAATTTTGTTACTTTGTTTTTCATGACATAGAAAATTAAATTGATATAGGTAGAATTATTATTTTTATTATATTTGCTCAGTATTTCTCCAATTTTTTAGATCTGGCTTTATTTGTGTGAAAAGTGTTTTGTAACTGTGTTTAAATGGTTCCTGGGTTGCTCCTGGCATGTAGACTCCCAAGTTTTTTAATATTATATACAGTTACTTTAAATGGAATTTCTCATTCTGTCTCTTAATGCAGGATTTTGTTGTTAATACATAGAAATACTCATGATTCCTGTGGGTTTATTTTATATCCTAGAACTGCTTAAGTTATTTTTTTCAAATAGTGTTTTAGTTTGTTCTCTTGGACTTTTCAAGTAAACCATCCTATCATTTGCAAAAAAAAAAATGATAGCTTTATTTCTTCGTTGCCTATTCTGATTTCTTCAATCCTTTTTTCTTCTCTTATTGCTAAAGCTAGAATTTCTAATACAATAGGGAAAATGGCATCCTTGTTTCACCCTTGATCTTTTTGGGACAAGTTTTAGTTTTTCCCCATTACAGATAATACTTGCTGATGGTTTGAGATACTAGTCATTTTAAGGAAAGCTCAATTTATCTCTAATGCTTTCCACTAAAATTTTTTATACAAATGAGTGTTATATGTTGCCAAGAGTTTTTTTCCTCATTTATTGAAATGATCATATGATTTCTAATTATTCATATGGTCAATTATACTGATAGTTTTCTTAATATTGAACCAGCCCTGCATTCCTGATTTTTAAAAAAGCACCTAATCATAGTGTATGATCTTTGTGATTATTGTAATCTCTTTGCAATTATTTTATTTTAATTTTTTGCATCAATATTCATTAGGGAAATTGACCTATAGTTTTCTTTCTCTGCTTTTATTCTTTCGATTTAGGTATCCACTCCACTTTGTGTCATGAAAAAAACTTGGTAGGATTTGACTAGTTTTCCAAATAATTTATATTGTATTAAAATTAATCATTCTTTAAATATTTGGAAGAATCCACTTGTCTGGACATTTTTTTCTTCACTCTGAATCTGTGACCAGGACCTCTGCTCCTCTGAAATTGCAAGTGATAGTGATTCTCTTCATCCTTATGTCTTGGTAATACAAGAAGGTCCTGCATTCATTACTAGCTCAGCGTCCCCTGTAATTTCTTTCTGATTTCTAACCCCCTTGATATCTCTGAGCTATGAGATCCTGAAGCTGTATCACAGTTATTCCAAAGGTCTACTATTAGTGTTGTCTCCATTTGTGTTGCTCTCTTAGTTGACCCCATACCCTAGTATCATAGATTTCTGTTAATCTAAATTATCTTATGCTGGAAAAAAATCTCATTTTAACCTTTTGTTGGTAGTGCTACTCCAGATTTTAATTCAATACTTTATTTTTAAAGTTCTTTTTTAATTTTTAATTTTTTAATTTACATTTTTTTAAATTTTTTCTCCCTCCCCTCCCCCCATCATTCCCATAGCTGACGTGCAATTTCATTGGGTATTACATGTGTCTTAAAGTTCTTTTGAGAAGAATATTGGGAGATTTCTCTTCAATTCTGCCTCTTCTTTGCTATCTTGGAGGTAATCCCTATGTATGTCATTTTTTAAAACCTATATATAATAGAAATTCTCAGAGCTATATACAATTATCTTTCTGTTCTCACGGTATTGAAATGTTCATTTAAATTCATCATAAAAATGTTAAAAAGCTATATATTTGTATGTTCTGGGATTAGACAAGGTTCTATTGGCATGGTCTTCTGAATGACCCATTACTGTGTTTGGTTGGTTGTCTCTCGAACCGAGAAAGACAATTGTCTTTGTGCATTTTTATGCACAAAGACACCTGTACTTGAAGATTTAAGTGGAAAAGTCGATGCACAGAGACAGTCCCACTCTCTCGGCGTTGGAAGCCTGGGTCCATTGGCACAAAAAGTCGTTACACCTGGAGACTTCCTCAGCTGCATTGGATGGCCGTGTTGTCTTTTGTGCTCCAACATGCCCTAAGCACTCCACAGTGCCTTGCTGCATCGCCATCTCAGCCGTTGAACCTTCTTGTTGGTTTCTTCCACCTGTTCCGCTGAAGCAGTCTTCACATGCTGGGTGAGCAAAGCCCTAGTTCACCAGGGGTCAATGTCGACCTGATTGCTACCCTCACAAGGTTTAGCTGGCCTGTCGAAGCCGTTGTCCAGGGTGTGGCCGCTGCCACATGCTAGCAGCTACTGGGAGCCACAAGTACCATAGTCTATTCTACCACTATATAATTGTGATTGTTGACAGAGATTATATCAGCTACACTGTTGAAAAAATATTCAAACAGTATTTTGATGGGATGTTTGGGACTATTTGCTGCTATTCTATGTACTTTATTTAATGAGATAAATAAAAAAAAATCACTCAGAGCCAATAATAAACACAAACTTAGCAAACAAGACAACCCTAATTATTAACATAAGGGCTTCAAAATTGTTCAATCTCTCAACTTTTCCTGAGCATGAAATTCACTTTCAAAATTAAAGTGCAATCATTAATAATCAGGGCCCATTTACAATGACTGCTTTAAAGAGTACATGTGCTACAAATACAAGTTATATTCACTGGAGCCCAGACAACCTAAAAATAATACTCTCACATCCTCTCAAGTCATCCTCTTATATCTTCTCTCCCTGTGAACTGAGCATCCAGTCTTCTTTCAGCGAACCCAACTAAGGTGTGCCTCACTATGGATCCATGCGGTAGCTGAAGTTCCATCTGGGCTCCTACTTGAGGTTAATGTGCTATGAATAATGCCAAAGATGCCACCTGAGTGATTACTTTTCTACAAGATGGGAGGAGAGGCCAACATAATGTTGTTGCAGAATAGGCTCAAACTTAGTTTCTGTTCTGAGTATTTTGCGGACTAAAAAGACATGACTGGTAGACATTATAGTCCCAAAAGCTTCTGAAAAAGTGGAAATAAATAGTGGGCAGTGATTCAATATGTGTTAAGGTATAACAGATATTGGACTGACCTGGAATATGGACAATCTTCCTCTGACGCATACTGTCTGTGTCACCTCCAGCATTCTGCATGATCTTTTATTAGCCCAGGCAACCGTCTAAGATCATAAAGTACAGATAACTTGACTATGTGAATTGGTGGGAGTTTCTATTCAGGGAAGTCCCCACACTTATGCAATTACAGGTCTGGGCCAAAGACAAAAGTCAATAAATCTATCAACATGCATTTATTAAGTTCCTTCTGTGTGCCAAAGTGTAAGTTACAAATACAAAGAATGTATCTAAAATTTCAAAAAAATGTTACCTGAAAAAGCAGTTTATATTCTAAGGTAGGATACAATAAACATGTATATAAATATAAAGATATGTATATTCAAATGCATACAAAGTAGTTAAAAATATAAGCTAGTTTCCTAAGGAAGGCACTAAGAGTTAGAGAATTTCTGAAAAAGGCTTCATGCAGAGGCATTGAGCTTTACCAGGAAGAGAAGGTTTTATGAGGCAGAGAGTAAAGAGTGAGTGAATTCCAGGTGTAAAGTGGGTGCTTTGATGCTACTCTCCCAAGACCAGGCAGGTTACATTGTCCTTTCTTGGTTCTAGGGTACTTTGAGGGGGTTTGTGGGATATCTCTTTCCTCTGATGTCAGTTCAAACCTCCATTGGCTTTGTTTCCTAATTTAGGAACAGTAACCAGCAGCCAGTTCCATTAGAGAGCTTATCAGTTAGCTTTTAAAAAGAAATATTCATTTCTTTTTAAAATTTTATTTAGAATATTTTCCCATGGTTACGTGATTCATGATTCCTCTGTCTCAAGTTTGGATAAGATTAGCAAAAAGATGAAAGGAAAGTATGGAATCAAAAAATTGCTTGAGAAACTAGAATAAAATATTTTCTAAATAAGACTGGAAAAAAAAATTTCTCTGTACTACATGGAACTTCTATAAAAATTGACTACATAATGGGGCATAGAGATATTGCTATCAAATGTGAAAAGGCAGAAATAATTAATACTTACTTTAAAGACCATAACACAATAATAATAATTGTGTTCAAGGACCATAAGCAAAAGATTTGTAAACTTAAAAATTAATTTTTAGTAATAAATTGATAAAGGAACAAATCATAAGCACAATGAGTAACTACACAAAATGATAATGATGAGAAACTCACTAAAATTGCTAGAACGAAGCAAAGGCAGTACTCAGGAAGAAAAATCGCATCCCTACAAATATACATTAACAAAATTTTAAAAAAGAATTAAACAAACTATGCATAAGAATAAAATTTATATAAATTTACAAAGACAACAGGTAAACAAGCCCAAAATAACCATAAAAAGGAGATATAAAAGCTAGAAAGGAAATAGATACATTAGAAACAAAAATAAAAATAACAAACAAAACTTTTTTAAAAAAACTAATAATATTGATACTCTTAACTAATCTAATTAAAAAGAAGAGAACAAAAATCAAAACAATTGCAAGTAATCAAGGTAAAACCACAGCAAATCCAGAGGAAATAAAAAGGATGATCAGAATATATTATGTGCTAACAATAATGAGAACATGAAAGAAATAAAGGAATAATTTAAAAAATATAAATGCCTGAACTATCAGAAAACCAGTTAGAGATATTAAATAACTTGATCTCAAAGAATAAAATAGATCTTACTGTAAAGAAACTACCAAAGGAAAACACAAATAAATAATGTCCCCTGCTCCAAGTAGAGAAACACTCCTGTTCCTGACGGATTCCCACGAGAATTATGTCAAATTTTTAATGGAAAGTTAACACTCATAATTCATTAATTATTCAAAAAATTTAAGGAAGAAATCACTAGAATCCTTTTATAAGACAAATACGGTCCTAGTATATCAACCAAGGAAATATAAGAACACAGAAGGAAAACTAGAGGTCAATACTGTTAATAAACATTAACTCAAAAAAAATTAAACAAAATCTTGTCAAACAGACAATGGTAAGTTTATTTAAAAAATCATTCATCATGATGAATTGAGATTTATACTAAAGATTCAAAGATGTTTCAACATTAGGAAAACAAGCAACATAATTAGGCATAGTGAAAGCCAAAGAATCCAAAATCATATGATCCTCTCAATAGAGGTAGAAAAGGCCTTGGAAATTTGGTACTCTTTTATGCTAAAAACTGCAAAGTATAGGAATAAAGGAACCTTTTTTTAAAATATCTGAGAAAACATCTCTAAAACCAAAGGCAAACATCATACCCAATGGAGATACACTAGAACTTTTTTGATAAAAACAGGAGTGAATCAAAGAGGATCACTCACTCCACTATTGTTTGATATAATTATGGAAATACTAGCATTAGGAATAACACAGGAGAAAGAAATTAAAGGCAAATTGTGGTACATAAAGGTGATGGAATACTATTGTGCTATAAGAAATTATGTGTGATGAATTCAGAGAAGCATGGGAAGGTCTAAATGAAATGATAAAGAATGAAGAAAACAAACCTAAGAAAATAATATATATAATATACATATATATATCTAACTGCAATGATATATATGAAAAGAGCAGCTACACACCAAAAAAAAAGTTACTCTAACAAAATTATAAAGATCAAGTAGGAGACAAATAGAAAGATATGAGGATACCTTTAACCTCTATCTCCAGGGAGATGGAAGGACCACTGGGACTATATATTACACATTTTCAGACTTTTTAAATCTATTAATTAGTTGTTCTGATTTTTCCCTCTCTTAAAAAATACAATTTGTTATATTGGCTGTCTCTTGGGAAGGTGGAGGGAGAGAGATATTGGGGATAACTTTGATGAAGTCAGAAACATGAGACATCAATTAAATCTTATTTCTAAAGGAAAGTCCAAAGAGTAAGAAGCAAAATTGTGTTCATAAATGTGTACTACTGGCCTGGTAATTTCCTCAAATGGAAGTTTTGGGAAAGAAATCACCATTTGAAGGAAAGGGCCTACAAGGGTAGAAGCATTTCCTGCACAAGAAAGCTAATGTCCTTTACATCAAGAAAACATTTTAGCAAATTGATAGGATCTGCAATGCATTAGACATCCATTACACTGGCCTAAGGGATGGCCTGTGCAAGGGCACAGGCAATGAAGTGCCATGTGTGAGGAACAAAAATGTTAGTCTGGCTTGGTTCACAGAATGTGGAAGGGGGAGTAGTGTCTGTAGCAGCTAGAAAAATAGGTTGGGACCAGTTTCTGAAGGGTTTTATAAACTAAACAGAAGAATATATATTGACCAAAAAATCTTCAGTGGGGGCTTGCTCGTAAATATTTGAGGATAGTAAGGAAAGATCTATATATAGGGAAAAGTTGAAGATTTGAAAGATGGGATGATTGGGATGCAATCTTCCTTAGAAAATAGAGCGTAAAAGATCAAGTGTACACGTTGGGTACTTTGATAAGAAGAGCTACCTCTTTGTTAGAGATTGGAGGAAAGTAAGGAAGAATAGAAGTTAATTTCAAGGGGTTTCAAGATGAAAAAGAGGAAAAGTAATTATTTTTAATGACTTCAATTTTCTCAGTAAGTTAAGAAGCAAGGTTTTTCACTAAGAAAAAGGAGAAGTAAGGTATGAATGGATTGAGGAGTAGAGTTGGAAACAAGACAGGACTTCAATTATGGAGGAGGGATTTTTTAAAAAGCACTTGATGAGGGGCAGCTGGGTAACTCAGTGGATTGAGAGCCAGGCCTAGAGATGTGAGGTCCTAGGTTCAAATCTGGCCTCAGACACTTCCCAGCTATGTGACCCTGGGCAAGCCACTTGACCCCCATTGCCTAGCTCTTACTACTCTTTTGCCAATCTAGAATTATGCTCAGACTTATAAAACTCTGGATTCTTTTTTTTTTTTTTTGGCTTTCAGTGTCCTATATTTTTAAAAATTTTTTTACTTCATCAATTTAGAACATTATTCCTTGGTTACAGGAATCATATCATTTCCCTCCCTCCCCTCCACCCACCCTTCCCATAGCCAATGTGCAATTTCATTGGGGATTACTTGTGTCCTTGATCAGAACTTATTTCCACGTTGTTGATGTTTGCACTAGGATGATCATTTAGAGTCTACATCCCCAGCCATATCCCCTCGACCCGTGTTCAAGCAATTGGTTTTCTTCTGTGTTTCTACTCAAAACTGTAGATACTTTTGACTTAACATCACCAATATTGGTTTATTTCCTAAGGTGACCATGGAAAATGGAAAAGAAATTATATTTTCTAAAATATTTATAGCAGCCCTCTTAGTCATGGCAAAGAACTGGAAATTGAAGTGATTCCCATCAAATGGGGAATGGTTAAACAAATTGTGGCACATAATTGTGATGGAATGCTACTGTGCCATAAGAAATGATGAAGAGGTTAATTTTGGAAAAACATGAAAAGACCTATGTAAAATTATGAAGAGGGAAATAAGCAAAACCAAGAGCAAAATAAATATTGTTTGAAGAATAACTTGTGTATGTCTACCTCCAAAGTAAGAATTGATAAATAGAAATAAGTAAGACAGTTTTATATATATAAATATGATATATTATAAATATATAAATAAAAACAGATATATGTATATATTTGTCAAAAGTTGCCTCTCTAATTGGAGGAGAAGAAAGACTTAAATGGGTTTTTAAATGTAACAAATTAATTTTAAAAAGCAATTAGGGAAAATAGCATTTATAATGTGCCCTAAAGTATTGGACTTCTAGACTACCAATAGCTGAAGGGTGCATAATAGAGATAATTCTAGCCCAAAGTTCCTTCTAGAGAGGGGGAGGGAAGTTACTACCCTCCTTCTGCTCTGCACAGAGGCAGAAATCGTAGTCTCCTCTCAACAGGGGTGAACTAGATTCTAAATCTAACCACATGCAAACTTAGCTATCTTGATATTTAGAAAGCAACTACACACAAATATCTTACCCTTATATTTAATTATCTGTAAATATCTTGTATTCCCCTAGGAGAAGACCAACTCTTTAAAGGCAGTTACCATCTCACTTTTGCATTTGTTTCCCCAAAGCCTAACTTTGTCTGGCACATAGTAGTCACTTTATAAATGTTTGTAGATTGATTGACTGATCATAGAGTCCTAGAAGTTGAAGTAAACGTTCTCAAACTTGTTTGCTCATTTTGTTTTCCTCAAGCCCCTTGGGTTGCTCCTTTATTTGTTAGTATTAAGTTAGTATTAAGACTTTATTGCAGGTGGGAAACATCTTTCTAGGTGTCTTTCTATCAATATGATATTTTGAATCATGCAATTTAGTCTGTTTTTTGAAAGGCAACCTGCTACAATATATAGGGCATAGGGCATGGAGCCAGAAGGACCTGGATGGAATTGTGCTACAGGGATTTAGTAGTTAAATGACCTTGGACAAGAAATTAATCATTTTATGTCTCAGTTTCCTCCTCTATAAAATTAATGGTTAAACTGCCATTGGATTCTCAAAGTCTCTTACAACTCTGACTATATAGTCTCAGATTCCACTGTTTCAGGCTCTATGTAGGCATCATCACTGTCTGTGATGACCAACAAAAACAACACTTGAAATTATTTTTATGACATGATAGATTTGGAACTTAGAGATGATAGGATCAGAAAAATTTAGATTTAGAAATGCAAGGTATTTCAGAAGTTCTCTAATTCAGCTCCTATCATTTTACAGTTGTGGAAACCAAGGAGAAATGACTTGGACTGCCTTAATGAGTGTCTGAAAGGAGATTGTGATCAAGGAATGGCAGTGGTGGTAGTGTGGTAGTTTGACCTGCCTGGAACATTCTGTCTTCTGCCTCCTATTGTTGTCATACTACTTCAGCTAAGACCGCACACCCTATAAGAGGGCATAGCCAACCGCGTTTCTATTGGCTGTGATTCTTCATATGATAGATATGAGGGCTAGTCTGGAAGCAAGACAGGAAGTCTTAGAGATACTGACACTTCTAGGACTCTCTCCATAAGTTTTTATTTTTTTCTCAGTATTTTCCTCTTGTCTTCCAGGCATTTTTCTCTTTCGGTAAGAAAGGTGTCCTCCCAGTGAGGCAGCAAAAGCCAAGCTTAACCATTAACACTCTGGTGAATCCCTATCCTCGTTCTTTTTTTTTAAATTTAATTGTTCAGTGGATACGATAATAGTTCCCTTTTATACTCTGTTAAAGTGCACAAATGTTTTACATATTTCATCCCATTTGATTATTTTCATAGTGAGTGCTATTATTATCTGTTTTATAGACAATGAAATTGAGACTTAGGGAGGCTATATGATTTGACTAATGCCTCACACTTTGAAAGTGTCAGAGGGGGAATTAGAATCTAGATTTTCCCTGATGCCTTTTGCTTTGAAAACAAAACAGAACATTAGCCTAGGAGCAAAAAACGTGGGAGAGAATTGGGCCAAAGAGGGTAGCTGTTGAAGAACCACATTTAATTTTCTTCCAGTCCTTAATGCCATGCTACTGACTGTCCCTGCAATCCCTGCCCTGCCACTTACATTAATACAGCACAGCCTTTGACTTCCTTGAGGCTTTGGCATGGACAATGGTAACAAAGCATGGTCTATTAATGATTCATGGAGCCTAGACAAGTGCTTGTCTTACTATGGATCCTAATAATGTTTTTCTAACACTTCACAGTTTACAAACATGTAAAGGTACAGTTTTATAAGGTACAACACTGTAAGATATGTTGTACAGTTATTATAAACATTTTGCAGAAACATACAATAGATTTACTTTTCTGAGCTTTACAAAGAAATAAGGCATAGAAAGAATTATAGCCCAGGTCTTCTCACTTTGGGTACAAAATTAATTTTTAAAATGAAGTACCATCACTCAAGTCTTTCTTATGGAAGAATGCACAATTCCTACAGGTTGTTATGACTCCCCTAAATCAAATAAAAAGTGATTTTTTTCACCTTCTTCTTACCCCTTTCTTAAAAATACCACCTGAACCTGGATATATTTTTGAGATATTTACTCAATATTGAATAGGTCTTCAAGTATAATACTCTCCCTTTACCATGAAGGTTGCTTCTGGATTTTGACTTAAGGGAACTGAAGGAATGGGCCTCAAAAAGAGAGGATAATCAGAGTAGCAAAGACTTAAGAAGACAGGTTCTGATTTTATACACTTAAATGCTGAGGTTCATTGGAGAATTGAAGCGAAGGAAAATCCAACTGGGAGAGAACCAGACAGGCCTGGTGCAAATTGTTTCACACACAGTCATTTAGCACCTTCTCACTTTGGGTGCAAAATGAATTTTCAAGATGAAGTATCATCACTCAAGTCTTCCTTATGGAAAAATGCCCAATTCCTACAGGTTGCTATACCTCCCCCAAATCAAAGACAAAGTGATTTTTTCACCTTCTTCTTATCCCTTTCTTATAAAACCACCTGATCCTGGACATATTTTTGAGATATTTTCTCAACAATCATTTGGTATCTTTGAATTTCTGCTTTAGGGTTTCAAACAGAAAGTTTGATTTTTGTCCTTCATCTTGTTGAAGCAAAGGAACCTAGGCAGGGATGGCTTTTTGTTAGTTCATTAGTGAGATATTGTTAGCAGAATTAATTCTTTCGGGGCAAACCTCATGTCATATGCTCTGCTCATCTGATCAGTTTGACTGACCTTGCTTGGGGAAATCTATTTTAGCTCTGTCTACAACTAAGTACATTTTCCAATCTTTACTTACATTTATACTGACTATATCTTTTACCAGTTTGGGTAAAAGATTTTACGTTTTAAAAAGGATGATAGTGTGGACAAGAGGAAGGTGACCAATATAGAAAAAGGACTAAAGTACCATGCTATGTGAGGAGCAGTAAAAGGAACTGGCCAGGTTTTATATCAAGAAAAGATTAACATGAAATGAGGAAAATGGAAAAGGAGATGATCTCTGTTATCAAGGACATGACTTTCAGGTAGAATCTCACCATTTCCATTCAACAAACATCAAATGTCTGCTGTGAGCAAAAGACAATGTGGTGTATTGAATAGACAGCTGCCCTCAGATTCCTTAATACATGGATTTAAATAACTAATCTGACATGTTATATGTGGGACCTTGGGTAAGTCACTTAACCCCTCAGTTCCCAGGAAACTCATTAAGAATCTAAATTGAAGAGAAACATTGCCATGGGTAGGCAAAGGCCTTCATCTAGAACCCCCTGTAGAGATGGAATAACAGATTTGCCCCCTTACCAGAAATGTTCACTCCAAGCACTAAACTGGATGCTAGGAATAGAGAAGGGCAAAAATGTCATCAGGGAGCTCATCAGAAATCATACATTTCATTGAGGTGATACAATATATACACCAATAAATATAAAGTCATTTTAGAAGGTGGAACAAAGGCACTAACAACATGGCAGGGACATAGAAGGGACATCAAAGAAAAGGTGGAACACGAGCTAAGCTTTGAAGAAAATTAATGATTCTCAGAAAAAATAATGTTCTTAATCTGGAGTCCATTTACTTGTTTGTCTTTTTTTTTTAATTTAATATTATGATAACTCTATTCTAACATATTTAATTTCAGTTGTTGTTATTGTTTAGTTGATTAGTAATAACTGACATTTTGTAACCCTCTTTGGGGTTTTCTTGGCAAATATGCTGAAATATTTGCTATTTCCTTTTCCATTTTCGTTTTCCTTTTTAAAGGTGAGAAAACTGAGGTAAAACAGGATTAAGTAACTTGCCCAGAATCACATAGCTAATAAGTGCCTGGCACTAGATTTGAACTTGGGTCTTCTTCACTCTAGGGCCAGTGCATTATCCACAGCAGTGTCTAGCTGACCCTTGATTTCCTTGGCAATCCTATATATTTTATTTTATGTAATTAAAACTTTATAATGAGAAAATATCCTTAGGCTTTACCAGGCTACCAGTCCATCATTTGATAAGCATTTATTAAATGACTACAATATGATATAGGGAAATGAGGTGGTTCAATATGGTATAGGGAAACTAGGTGAATTTAAATCTGACTTTAGATACTTTCTAAGTGCATGAGCCTGGAGAAGTCCCTTAATCCTATTTGCCTCAATTTCTTCATCTGTAAAATGAGCTGGAGAAGGAAATGGCAAAGGAGTCCAGTATCTTTGCTAAGAAAACCCCAAATGGGGTTATAAAGAGTTTGCTGTGACTGAAAAGTGACTGAACATCTGGGATGTATAGTGCAAATCACTGGGAATGCAAAGGGGACCACGACACCACAAAGGCACGTCTCTGATCTAAGAGATTGTGATGAAGGGAGAACTCATTCAGGGGTTAGGTGTACATAGAACATGCCGGGTGTGTTTGCACAGTGTGGCGGCAACATTCCTACAGGTCCTCCCTTCCCTATGCCTATGTTGGCACTTTTATCTTATACTGTAGGCACCTCTATGATTCCAGGCACAGGGATCACCTGTGCAAAAGCTCTGAAATGGGAGGCAATACAATTTTATATTCAGAGGATGTCTAGTAGACCAGTTTTACTAGAGCAGAGTGTATCAAAGGGAGTAATAAGAAAGAATACTAGAAAGTGAGGTGAGAGTCAGGCTATTGAGGGCTTTAATTATAGTTTAAAATATGACATTTTGCCCTAGAGACAGTAAGGTGTCATTAAATATCTCTGAGAAGGAAAGTGATATGGTTAGATCTTCATTATAGGAATATATATGGCAATGATAGAGGATGAACTGAGGGAAGGAAAAATTGGAAGCACAGAGACTAGTTATAAAGTTATTGCAATAATTTAGGTGATAGAGGTAGGAGGGACAGACGGGGCAGATGTGAGAGGTGTGGAGGTTGAAGCAACAAAAAACCTTGGCAACTGATTGAACATGAGAGGGGAGGTGAAGGGAGAAAAGTCAAGGATGACTCACCACATGTAGGCCTCTTTGACTGGAAAGATGGTTGTGTCCTCAATAGATACAGGCAGTTTGGAGGACAGGTGAGCATGAGGGAAAATATAATAACTTCCATTTCAGACATATTGAGCTTAAGACATCTATGGGGTACCCAGGTGAAGTCATCCAGCTGGATCCTGATGATATAGGACTTACTTGCCTCTCTGAAGTGTTCATCCAGGGCTCCCAGTCTACCCTCTGAGGCCAAATGGAATAAATCTAATCTCTCTTCCCTATGACAAAAAGCCTTTCTAATGAGTTGTCAACCTGTAAGAACGAGTGTGCAGGGTGTGGATGAGTCATAGAGAGCTAGAGATGAAACAGGGTTTGGGAAAAAGGTGAAGGGGGATTATGTTTGTTCTACTTGGCCAGGGAGGGCAGAACCAGAGGCAAAGAGTAGGCTTTAAAAAAAGGGCAGATTACTAATATCATCTGCAATGGGGATAAACTAAATCCATTCCCATTAAGATCAGGAGTGAAACAAGGATGCCCATTATCACCTCTATTATTTGACATTGTATTAGAAACACTAGCAGTAGCAATTAGAGAAGAAAAAGAAATTGAAGGCATTAAAATAGGCAAGGAGGAGACCAAATTATCGCTCTTTGCAGATGACATGATGGTCTACTTAAAGAATCCTAGAGATTCAACCAAAAAGCTAATCAAAATAATAAACAACTTTAGCAAAGTTGCAGGATACAAAATAAACCCACATAAGTCATCAGCATTTCTATATAATTCCAACACAGCTCAGCAGCAAGAACTAGAAAGAGAAATCCCATTCAAAATCACCTTAGACAAAATAAAACACTTAGGAATCTATCTGCCGAGACAAACACAGGAACTATATGAGCACGACTACAAAACACTCTCCACACAACTAAAACTAGACTTGAACAATTGGAAGAACATTAACTGCTCATGGGTAGGACAAGCCAATATAATAAAAATGACCATCCTACCCAAACTCATCTATCTATTTAGTGCCATACCCATGGAACTTCCAAAAATTTTTTTACTGATTTAGAAAAAAACATAACAAAGTTCATTTGGAAGAACAAAATATCAAGGATATCCAGGGAAATAATGAAAAAAAAATACAAAGGAAGGGGGTCTTGCAGTCCCAGATCTCAGACTATATTACAAAGCAGCGGTCATCAAAACAATTTGGTACTGGCTAAGAGACAGAAAGGAGGATCAGTGGAATAGACTTGGGGTAAGTGACCTCAGCAAGATAGTCGATGATAAACCCAAAGATCCCAGCTTTTGGGACAAAAATCCACTATTTCATAAAAACTGCTGGGAAAATTGGAGGACAGTGTGGGAAAGATTAGGCTTAGATCAACACCTCACACCCTACACCAAGATAAATTCAAAATGGGCGAATGACTTGAACATAAAGAAGGAAACTATAAGAAAATTAGGCAAACACAGAATAATATACATGTCAGACCTTTGGGAAGGGAAAGACTTCAAAACCAAGCAAGAATTAGAAAGAGTTACAAAATGCAAAATAAATAATCTGGATTACATCAAATTAAAAAGTTTTTGTACAAACAAAACCAATGTAACCAAAATCAGAAGGGTAGCAACAAATTGGGAAACAATCTTCATAAAAACCTCTGACAAAGGTTTAATTACTCAAATTTATAAAGAACTAAATCAATTGTACAAAAAATCAAGCCATTCTCCAATTGACAAATGGGCAAGGGACATGAACAGGCAGTTCGCAGCCAAAGAAATCAAAACTATTAATAAGCACGTGAAAAAGTGCTCTACATCTCTTATAATCAGAGAGATGCAAATCAAAACACCTCTGAGGTATCACCTCATGCCTAGCAGATTGGCTAACATGACAGCTATGGAAAGTAATGAATGCTGGAGGGGATGTGGCAAATTGGGGACATTAATTCATTGCTGGTGGAGTTGTGAACTGATCCAACCATTCTGCAGGGCAATTTGGAACTATGCCCAAAGGGTGATAAAAGACTCTCTGCCCTTTGATCCAGCCATAGCACTGCTGGGTCTGTACCCCAAAGAGATAATAAGGAAAAAGACTTGTACAAGAATATTCATAGCTGAACTCTTTGTGGTGGCCAAAAATTGGAAAATGAGAGGATGCCCATCAATTGGGGAATGGCTGAACAAATTGTGGTATATGTTCGTGATGGAATACTATTGTGCTAAAAGGAATAATAAAGTAGAGGAATTCCATGGAGACTGGAACAACCTCCAGGAAGTGATGCAGAGCGAAAGGAGCAGAAGCAAAAAAAACATTATACACAGAGACTGATACATTGTGGTACAATCGAAGGTGATGGACTTCTCCATTAGTATCAATGCAATGTCCCTGAACAATCTGCAGGGATCTAAAAAACACTACGCACAAGCAGAGGATAAACTGTGGGAGTAAAAACACCGATGAAAAGCAACTGCTTGACTACAGGGTTGGAGGGGATAAGACTGAGGAGAGACTCTAAATGAACACTATAATGCAAATTCCAACAACAGGAAAATGGGTTCGAGTCAAGAACACATGTGATAACCAGTGGAATCGTGCGTCGGCTATGGGAGAGGGAAAGGTGGGGGGGGAGGGGAGGAAAAGAAACGATCTTTGTTTCCAGTGAATAATGTATGAAAACGACCAAATAAAATAATGTTTAAAAATTAAAAAAAAAAGGGCAGATTTTTTTACTCCAAATAAAGGATAGCTTCTTATTAAACTGTGTAAAAGTTGGACAATTGATGTAGGGTCACCTTGTCTTTCTGTACGTCTAAGGAAGACAGCATGAAAGACAATTTGGGCTACTGATCATAATGCTCTTGCAGCATGATGTGCATTTACAGTATTTCACTAAAAATACCAATAGTAACTCACATTTCAACAGTGATTTGGAACCCACAAAGTTTACCTTACAACAACCTTATGCGGTAGATATTCAAGTATTATCACCTTTGTTTTACAAATTATAAAACTGAGATTTTAGAGATATGATTTGACTTGTACAAGGATACATAGTTGGAAAATATGGCTCTTTCCTCCCACCTTTTCTCACTTAAAAAAATAACATGGGAAAACAAAAATAATATCAACCAGGAGAAATAAAACACTAGAAAATTTACTCTTGGGGGGCTTAAGAGAGGGAAGAATTGAAAGGGAATTAACATTTGTAGAATACCTACTGTGTGCCATGAACTATTTTAAGCGTTTTTCTACAAATATCTCATTAGATCGGCAGTAGTGAATAGCAGGTTGGGCCTGAAGTCAGAAAGACCTGAATTCAAAACTACCCACTTACTAGCTATGTGACCCTGGTGAAGTTATTTCATCTTCCTTCCCCCCACCCACCCACCCACCGCTCTTCCCCAGTTTCTTTTTTTTTCTTTTTAAACATTATTTTATTTGGTCATTTTCAAACATTATTCATTAGAAACAAAGATCATTTTCCTTTTCTCCCCCCCCCCCCTCCCAATGACCATGCGTGATTCCTCTGGGTATCACATGTGTCCTTGGTCCGAACTCTTTTCCATGTTGTTGGTATTTTCATAAAGGTGTTCATTTAGAGTCTCTCCTCAGTCATATCCCTGCCACCCCTGTAGTCACGCTGTTGCCTTTCCTTGGTGTTTTATTCCCACCTTTTGTCTTCTGCTTGAGGGTAGTGTTTTTTTTTTTTCAACTTGATCCCTGCAGATTGTTCAGGGACATTGCTTTGCCACTGATGGAGAAGTCCATTACATTTGATTGTACCACTGTGTATCAGTTTCTGTGTACAATGTTCTCCTGGCTCTGCTCCTTTCACTCTGCATCACTTCCTGGAGGTTGTTCCAGTCTCCATGGAATTCCTCCACTTTATTACTCCTTTGAGCACAATAGTATTCCATCACCAACAGATACCACAATTTATTCAGCCATTCCCCAATTGAAGGGCATCCTCTCATTTTCCAATTTTTTGCCACTACAAAGAGTGCAGCTATGAATATTCTTGTACAAGTCTTTTTCCTTATTATCTCTTTGGGGTACAAACCCACTAGGGCTATGGCTGGATCAAAGGGCAGAGAGCCTTTTATCACCCTTTGGGCATAGTTCCAAATTGCCCTCCAAAATGGTTGGATCGATTCACAACTCCACCAGCAATGAATTAATGTCCCCAATTTGCCACATCCCCTCCAGCATTCATTACTTTCCATAGCTGTCATGTTAGCCAATCTGCTAGGTGTGAGGTGATACCTCAGAGGTGTTTTGATTTGCATCTCTCTGATTATAAGAGATGTAGAGCACTTTTTCATGTGTTTATTAATAGTTTATATTTCTTTGGCTGAAAACTGCCTATTCATGTCCCTTGCCCATTTATCAATTGGAGAATGGCTTGATTTTTTGTAAAATTGATTTAGCTCTTTATACATTTGAGTAATTAGACCTTTGTCAGAGGTTTTTGTTTCCCAGTTTGTTGCTTCCCTTCTAATTTTGGTTACATTGGCTTAGTATGAAAAAAAAAAACTTTTTAATTTGATGTAATCAAAATTGTTTATTTTACATTTTGTGACTCTTTCTATGTCTTGCTTGGTTTTAAAGTCTTTCCCTTCCCACAGGTCTGACATGTATACTATTCTGTGTTCACCTAGTTTACTTATAATTTCCTTCTTTATGTTCAAGTCATTCACCCATACTGAGTTTATCTTGGTGTAGGGTGTGAGGTGTTGATCCAAACCTAATCTCTCCCGCACTCTTCCAATTTTCCCAGCAGTTTTTGACAAATAGTGTTTTTGTCCCCAAAACTGGGGTCTTTGGGTTTATCATCGACTATCTTGCTGAGGTCACTTACCCCAAGTCTATTCCACTGATCCTCCTTTCTGTCTCTTAGCCAGTACCAAATTGTTTTGACGACCACTGCTTTATAATAGAGTTTGAGGTCTGGGACTGCAAGGCCACCTTCCTTTATATTTTCTTTTCATTATTTCCCTGGATATCCTTGACCCTTTGTTCTTCCAAATGAACTTTGTTATGGTTTTTTCTGATTCAGTAAAAATTTTTTTTGGAAGTTCCATGGGTATGGCACTAAATAGATAGATAAGTTTAGATAGGATGGTCATTTTTATTATATTGGCTCATCCTACCCATGAGCAGTTAATGTTCTTCCAATTGCTCAAGTTTAGTTTTAGTTGTGTGGAGAGTGTTTTGTAGTCGTGCTCATATAGTTCCTGTGTTTGTCTCGGCAGATAGATTCCTAAGTGTTTTATTTTGTCTAACGTGATTTTGAATGGGATTGCTCTTTCTAATTCTTGCTCATGAGCTGTGTTGGAAATATATAGAAATGCTGTGATGACTTATGCGGGTTTATTTTGTATCCTGCAACTTTGCTAAAGTTGTTGATTATTTCAACTAGCTTTTTGGTTGATTCTCTAGGATTCTTTAAGTAGACCATCATATCATCATCAAAGAGCGGTAACTTGGTCTCCTCATTGCCTATTTTAATGCTTTAATTTCTTTTTCTTCTCTAATTGCTACTGCTAGTGTTTCTAGTACAATGTTAAATAATAGAGATGATAATGGGCATCCTTGTTTCAATCCTGATCTTATTGGGAATACATCTAGTTTATCCCCATTGCAGATGATGTTGGCTGATGGCTTTAAATAGATTCTGCTTATTATTTTTAGGAAAGACCCTTCTATTCCTATGCTTCCTAGTGTTTTTAATAGCAAGGGGTGTTGTATTTTATCAAAGGCTTTTTCTGCGTCTATTGAGATAATCATGTGATTTTTGTTGGTTTGCTTATTGATATGGTAAATTATGTGGATGGTTTTCCTGATATTAAACCATCCTTGAATTACTGGTATAAATCCTACTTGATCATAGTGAATGACCCTCCTGATCATTTGCTGAAGCCTTTTTGCTAGTATCCTGTTTAAGATTTTTGCATCTATGTCCATTAGGGGGAGATTGGTCTATAGTTTTCTTTCTCCATTTTTGACCTGCCTGGCTTTGGGATCAGTACCATGTTTCTGTCATAAAAGGAATTTGGTAGAACTTCCTCTTTGCTTATTATGTCAAATAGTTTCTATAGTATTGGGATTAGCTATTCTTTGAATGTTTGATAGAATTCACTTGTGAATCCCTTGGGCCCTGGGGATGTTTTCTTAGGGAGTTCTTTGATAGCCTGTTGGATTTCTTTTCCTGATATGGGATTATTTAAGAAATCTATTTCTTCTTCTGTTAGTCTAGGCAATCTCTATTTTTGTAAGTATTCATCCATATCCCCTAGACTGGCATATTTATTGCCATCTAATTGGGCAAATAAGTTTTTAATGATTGCCTTTATTTCCTCTTCGTTGGAGGTAAGGTCCCCCTTTTCATCTATGATACTGTTAATTTGCTTTTCTTCTCTCCTTTTCTTACTTAGATTGACCAGTACTTTGTCTATTTTGTTTGTTTTTTCAAATTACCAGCTGCTTGTCTCATTTATTAGTTCAATAGTTCTATCACTTTCAATTTTATTAATTTCTCCCTTAATTTTAGGATTTCTCATTTGGTTTTCTTCTGGGGGTTTTTAACTTGTTTGCTTTCAAGTTTTTTGATTTGTATGTCCAATTCATTGATCTCTGCCCTCCCTAATTTTTTAATATGTGCACTCAGGGATATGAGTTTTCCTCTGAGTACTGCTTTGGCTGCATCCCATAAGGTTGGAAACAATGCCTTGCCATTGTCATTTTCTTCAATGAAATTATTAATTGTTTCTATGATTTGTTCTCTAACTGATTTTGGAGCATCATATTATTTAATTTCCAATTGATTTTTGATTTTGCTCTCCATGTACCCTTACTGATCATTTTTATTGCCTTATGATCTGAAAAGGTTGAATTAATTATTTGCACTTTTCTGCATTTGTATGCCATGTTTTTATGACCTAGTGTATGGTCAATCTTTGTGAATATGCCATGTGTTGCTGAAAAGGTGTATTCCTTTTTGTCTCTATTTATTTTTCTCCACATATCTATTAACTCTAATTTTTCTGGGATTTCATTCACCTCTTTTACCTCTTTTTAATTTATATTTTTATTTGATTTGTCTAAATTTGATAGTGGTTGGTTCAGATATCCCACTAGCATAGTTTTATTATCTATTTCCTCCTTTAATTCTCCTAGTTTCTCCATTAGAAATTTGGGTGCTATACCATTTGGTGCATACATGTTGATTAGTGATATTTCTTCTTTGTCTATACTCCCTCTTATCAGGATGTATTCACCTTCCCTATCCCTTTTAATCAGTTCTATTTTTGCTTTGGCTTTGTCAGATATCATGATTGCTACTCCTGACTTCTTTCTGACAGTTGAGGCCCAATAGGTTTTGCTCCAACCTTTAATTCTGACCTTGTGAGTATCTACCCGCCTCATGTGTGTTTCTTGAAGATAACATATGGTAAGGTTTTGGATTCTCATCCACTCTGCTATTCATCTATATTTTATGGGTGAGTTCATCCCATTCATGTCCAATGTTATGATTGTCATTTGTGAATTCCCCAGCATTTTGATATCCTCCTCTAATTCTGACCTTTCTCCTTTTGCTATAACCTTTTAAACCAGTGGTTTACTTTAAATCATTCCCCCTAGTCCCCTCCCTTTTTATGCTTCCCTTTCTGGCCCCTGCCTTTTTATTCCCTTCCCCTCCCCCCTCCTTCCCTCCATTTTTGTACTCCCTTCCCCCAGCCCCCCTTAGTTTTCCCTTATTCCTTACCCTGTTGGATAAGATAGAATTCAAGATCCCAATGGATCTAGATGCTCTTCCCTCTCAGAGTTGATTTCACTGAGAGTAAGTTTTAAGTAATATCAATTAGCACTCTTTTCCTCTCCTTCTTATAAGAGAATTCATCCCCTCCTCTTCTCGTATGTATCTTTGTGTGACAAAGATTATTCTATTTAATTTGTTTCTATTTCTTCAAGTGTATCTTAGTGCCATCATTGATCCCCTTTCCCTTTTTCTTTCTTTTTTCCCCTTCTTAATCATGTTAATGATCCAATCTTTCCCTATGGGTGATTCTTCTGATTACTGTATTAATGCATACAATTTTTGAAAGTTACAGATAACATTTCCCCCATATGTTAGTATATATGATTTGATCTAATTGTAACCCTTATAGAAGAGAGTTTGAATAAAAGAAAATAAACACTTTTTTTTCCTTTTTCCTTTCTTTTATATTTACCTTTTCATGTTTCTCTTGCTCTTTGTGTTTGGATGTCAACCTGTCCACTGAGTTCTGGTCTTTTCTTTGAAAATACTTGGAAGTCTTCTATTTTGTTGAATGCCCATACTTTACCCTGAAAGTATATGGTCAGTTTTGATGGGTAGCTGATTCTTGGTTGAAGACCCAGTTCTCTTGCCTTTCTGAATATTGTGTTCCAAGCTTTGCAATCTCTAATGGTGTTCACTGCTAGGTCTTGTGTGTGTAATCCTTATTGGCCCTCCTCTTTATCTGAAGTTTCCTTTCTTAGCTTCTTGTAAGATTTTCTCCTTATCTTGGAAGCTCTTGAATTTGGCAATTACATTCCTGGGGGTTGTCTTTTGGGGATTTAGTATAGAGGGTGTTCTATGAACCCTTTCTATTTCTATTTTTCTCCCTTTCTTGAGAACATCAGGGTTCTTTGATGATTTCTTGTAGTATGGCATCAAGATTTTTGTTCCTCTCTGGTTTTTTAGGTAGACCAATGATTCTCAAGTTGTCTCTTCTTCCTCTGTTTTCCTGGTCTGTCACCTTGTCAGTGAGATATTTTATGTTTTCTTCTAATTCATTAATTTTTTGACTTTGCTTTATTAATTCTTGTTGTTTTGCAAAATCATTGTCTTCCAGTTGCTTAATTCTGATCTTTAAGGATTGATTTTGCTTTTCAGTTTGTTCTGCCCTTCTGTTTGAGACTTCCAGTTCTTTCTCCAATTGGGAGTTCTTGTCTGTCAGGCTGCTGACCTCTTTCTAAATTTTTTCCCATTTTTCTTGCCAGAAGGTTTCCATTTTTTGGATACACTCCATTTTGAGTTCTTCCAGAGCATGTGGATAATTTCCATTTTGGGGGGCATGTTTTGATTTTGTTTGAATTTCATCCTCTTTTTCCTCTGTAGCCTGGGTTTTCCCTCTGTAAAAGTTTTCAATAGTCACTTTTTTTCCCTTTCTTCATGGAGGGTTGATCTTGGACAATGTGAGCCATCCCTTTGCTGGTTTTCCCTTTCCTTTTTGGTCCAAGGTCTGGGTGATATGGGTGGGTTTTCTGTGGATTTAAGTGGCCATGCTTTTGCCTCAGACTAGTTCTTCCCAACCTCTGCAGTTTGTTAGCATGCCCGCCCCCGTGCTCTGTGGTCTCTTCTCTCTGGTGCGCAGGGGTCTCTTGTAATACCGGTCTGAGTGGTAGTTCCCTAGTAGCCCTTGTCAGCTCCCAAGGACCTTGATGTGCCCCCCCTCACTACAGCAATGAGTGGAGCTTTTGCCTCAGGCAGTTTCTACAGTTTCTTGAGTCTCCACAGTGTTTGCATTTTGAAAGAGCCCCCATGGTCTGCAAGCTCTCCAGTGCTCAGGAGTCTCCAGTGAAACTGCTCTGGGGGGTAGTTCCCTGCCAGTACTCGTTAGATCCCATGGGTCCTGGTGTGCCCCCCCTAGACAGAGACATTCCTCACTCACTTGCTGTCTCCGGTGAGCGTGCTGGTCCCTACTCTGGTTCCATAGGTGAGGTGTGGGAGGGTAGCTCAGTTCACATTTTTGTGCAAACACTTCCTCCTTCTTATAGTGTGGAAATGTTCAAACCCCATGTACCTTCATTGCTATGGTGTACTGGAGAGTCCCTCCATTCTTCCAAGGATGATTTTTATGCTCCTTTGAGGTAGTCTATTTCATTCGGTGCCGGGGAAGAGGAAGCGATTTGCATCTAGATTGCAGCCATGTTTACCCGGAAGTTCCCCTTCCCCAGTTTCTTCATCTGTCAAATGAAGGTAATAGTAGTACCTATTTCCCAAGGTTGTTGGAGATCAAATGAGAAAATATTTACAAAGCATTTAGCACAGTTCCTGGCATAAGGCAAGTTATATATAAATGCTAGCTATTAATTTTTATTATTAATCCTCACAACACCCATGGTAAGAGCAGGTGCTATTTTTATCCCCATTTTACAGATGAAGAAATTTAGATTCAAAGACTTTAATTGAGTTGGTCAGGGCTGCACAGACTGCATAGGTATGCATACATCAAAATTTGGGTGTCCTAGCATGTCCTGGAGCAACATTCCTATTGGTCCTCCCATTGGGAAGAAGCTATCTGTATGCAAACTTAATACATGTTGTAGGTAGCAAATCTGACCTGAAGTATCTTTCCTTAATCCACTACACTTTTCCCCTGTACAGAGAATAGTACTTAATAATAAAAAAAAGGTGTCCACAAATTACTTGTTCTAGTGTAAAGCACATGAGCAGTGAACTTTCTGCAGTTGGGCCTCTTCAGTGAGACCCAAATCCAATGGGTTGCTTGAAATTGTGAGGTTGGTCTTTATCATATCCACCATCTTTTGCAAATTCAGTTTCACCATGAGTCCCCTATCCCATAGGATCATAAGATTTAGCAGGGAAAGAGTATTAGAAATTATCTAGTCTAGAGAATCTTAACTTTCTTTGTGTCTTGGATGCATTTGGGAAGCCTATGCGACCATTCTCAGACTAATGTATTTTAAATGTATAAAATAAAACACACAGAGCATAAGGGACACCAATTGTATTGAAAAACAGCAATCAGAAGAGACACCCATCAATTAGAGAATGGTGGAACAAATTGCAGAATATGAATCAAAGGGAATACTATTGTGCCATAAGAAAGTCACAAAAACTTGGAAAGAATTATATAAAGTGATGCAAAGTGGAGGGATCATAACCAGGAGAATGTGTACACAGTGACAGCAATAAAGTACAATGATCAGCTATGAAGAACTTAACTATCACCAGCAAAGCAAAGATCCAGAATAACTCTAAGGGACTCATGACGAAAAAGACTCTTCACCCCCATAGAAGAAACTGATAGAGTCAAAATGCAGTTTGAAACATACCATCCTCCAATTTATTTGCTCCATGAATTTTTCTCTAGTGTAAGTGATGTGCCTACTTTCAGAATATGCCAGACATGGAAATATGTATGGGATGATAACACACATGCAACCTTTCATATTACCTGATGTCTCATAGAGAGGAGATGGCTGAGAGAAGGAGAGAACACAGATTGCAAATGTTAAATAATTATTAAAAATTATATCAATGTGATCTGGAAAAAAATAAAAAATAAATACTATAATAAAAAAGAAAACTAGTTCATGGTTCCTTGGCTAAACATTCCTAATCTAATGTAGTTTCTTACTGTACAGATGAGGAAACTTAGTTCCTTTTTTTTTAAGATATCATTTTCTTTTAAATATTATTATTCAAATATATTTTATTCTGAATTTAACAAATATAAAATAAAATGAACATTTCCATATAAATAGTAAAAGCAAAACAGAACTGCAAATTTCTTATATGCAGCCTGCTTTTTTTAAAATATAAAATCAATTATGTAACATTCAAGACTATCTTGCTTAACTATGATTCCTTCTATTCTCTCTAGTTCATTAAAAAAAAATGCTTTCTTGACTTTGTCCCCTATCTCTTCCTAAGACATTCTACAAATGTTGGAAAGAGGTATTTTAGATTCTGGAGAAGAATGAGAGGAAAGCTCTTGTCCTAACCCTCCCTGATATTTTGCCTCCATGGGGAAAATAATTCAGGGCATATTTCCATTGTATCATAGATCTTTTTAGGAGTTCTTCCCTTGGCCATTTCACCACCCCATCCCCATTTCTTCCTGTACTAATAATGATTGAATAATAAAAGAGGAAGGAAAAACCTATGGAAATTTTCATATCCCCTGCCTTTAGCCATTCCTAAGCCCCTGAAGCTCTGGCCTTCAATTGTTAATTTGCATCCCAGAGACTTCTAGACTCATCCATTGCCAAATTCAGTCCTATTTCAGCCAGGTTAAGGGTTTTTTTCAATTTCTGCTCTCTGGACATGACATAACACAGTGACAAGAAACGGACAAAAGTCCCCAGTTGTCAAATAAAGAAAGAGATCAGAGAATAGGAAGAATAAGGGTGAGGGGAATCACAAAGGAGAAGAGGGGAAAGGAGAAAGAAGAGAAAGGAATGGAGAAGAGAAGAGAAGAGAAAAGATGGAAGGAAAAGAGGAGAAGAATGAAGTGGTTAAGTAGAAACAGAGGGATACAGAGACACATAGAGATCAGGAGAGAGGAATCAGGAAAGGGGATGAGGGAGAAATGTTTAATTTTTCACTGGAGAAGCAACTATGGTTCACAATTTGGGTTTTTTTTTAAGTGAAGTTTCTAATCATTGGTATTTCTGTCCCAAAAGTTCAATTAAATTTTGTAAAAAACAAGCATCATTTGTGTCCTCTCCACACTGCTTGGAAAGTCTTAGTAATTTCAGTCTATCCTTTCTCCACTTCCTCCCAACAGAGTTTATTTAACACTATTATATTGGACTCAGGAGAGGTGGAGGATAGACACACCTTGTTTACCATATATTCGCCTTTCAGCCACTTTAAGTACACTATAACACTGCTCTATGGCAGTGTAACTTTTCTGGATTAATAATCCTAGTTGAAAGAAACTGTTATTATTTTAATCTCTCCTCATTCGTCATATTCTCCAACCCTGTAATCATCTTTATGCCTCTCCTTCACCATCCCTTCTTTATGTAAGGAGCCCCAAACTGGATGCAGTATTCAGGACTCTTTCAAATGCATTTGGCTCTGACAGTCTCACTAGTTCACTATCTATCCCAGATTCTCCCATTTTTGAGAGGAGAAGTGTTTAGTTCGGGGCCGCTCAGATTGCCAGTGGCATATCATGACAGAGTTGGGACAGAGCTTCAATCTCCCTACTTCTAATCTAGCATTTTCTCTATTCCAATACAATATTCTGCTGCTAAGGATGTGGCCAGGAGTTCTATGAGAGAATTACCTCATAGCTCATACATGGTCTGCTTCTGATTCTGCATCCCAGAATCAGGCCTTTTTAATACACACATATAAAAATAATAGGGCTCCACGGTTGACTCATGATCACTCTCATTTTCCACTCAGAGTCCAGGCCTTCACCAGATGCATTTATATAGGCCAGGAATTCTCCATGGGCTAGATCATCCTATCCAGAGATGGATTATCCAGCAGGCTTCCTAAGAAAGGATCTCAGGACTTCTAAGGTTAGTAGAATCAAGGTGATCAGGCTCACTCCCTTTTTCTCCTGATCAGAGAATAGGACTGTAGCACTTGTGATGGTTCACAGGGAATCAGAGTGGCAGTTCTTATGCCTTATTGCCATCTTGAATTCCAGGCTCAGTCACTTTGGTTAATGAGGAAGGAGAACTAATCACAGAAGACTCCTGGGACTGCATGAGGAAGGAGACACTGAGCCCTTGAAAGGGAAATATACATCTCCTAGTGTGGTCTCACTATGATTATTTCACTTTTGGTAGATTCTAGGATTCAAATTGGGCAGGTAAGTGACACAGTGAATAGAGTTCCAGATCTTGGAGCCAGGAAGACTCAACTTCATGAGTTCAAATCCAGCCTCAGACACTTACTAACTATGTGACACTGAGCAAGTGAATCTACCCATTTAACTCAGTTTTCTCACTTGTAAAATGAGCTGGAGAAGAAAAATGGAAAATTACTCTGGCATCGTTGCTTAGAAAACTTCAAATGGAATCAGGGGGAGTTAGACTGAAAAATGATTTTACAAAGGGATCTAAATCTGGATGACTAGTTTAATTAAGCTGGGACCTATTAAAATTATGCTACCTGGGGGCTACAGACAGTCTTGACTCACCATTGTTTATAACCATCATCGAGTCCCAGTGTTCAATTTTTGGTCTTCATTGCTTAATATGGAAATAGACATGGAGATTGGAGATACCACATGGAGATAATTTTTAATAGGAAAATTTAGGCAAGAGTAATAGGAATACTCCTGGATGCAATGCCTAGATCTCTGTGGTTTTGTTTCAGAATCTAACCTACCTCATCGTTCCCCACATTCATCAGTAATCGCAAAAGTAGTCTTTACTGGGTATCATGCAGTTCTATCCCTACTACACACATTTATTTCCACCATCTGTATAAATAAAATGGGAATGAGTAGATTATGGGAATTAGTTCCTGGCTACAAGCAATTAGTTAAGGGTCTCCATACAGACATTCTTTGCTCATCCCCTCCCTCAACCCAATTTGCTTGCCCCAAAATATCTACCATTAGACCTTTAGGTTCATACATTTGTTGAAATGTGTGTGTATACATACATACATACATATATATGTATATATATATATATATATATATATATATATATAGAGAGAGAGAGAGAGAGAGAGAGAGAGAGAGAGAGAGAGAGAGAGAGAGCAATGATCCCTGACTGCCCTAGGATTCCATCCACCATTTCTGTGATTCCCCAGACCAAAACTGTCTTTACCTGGCACCACTCCCCTACATGCATCTTAGTCCTCTATTATAATATGTTTCTTGAGGGAAGAAATAGTCTCCTTTATGCATTTGATAAGTGGAACCATTTTTAGGCATTTTGAATTAGTTTATTTAGCAGAATAGTTTTAATTCCTCATTTTGCCAACTTGGATTGTATCAGATTAGGCAAGGTTGAACAAAGAATAGATGAGTTTGTTAAAGAAAAGAGAAAGATTAAATAATTCCCACACCACACTGGGCAGCCCTTGTGCTTTCAAAAGAAAATTCTACAAGGGAACAAGGAAAAGAAGAAGGAGAAGGAGAAAGAGGGTTCTAAATGTTGCTATAATCAGGGAGTCAAGGCAGTTGACCTGTGTGTCCGGAAGGCAGTAAATGTTGCCATTATTCCTAAGAAGGGCCCTTTTTTTCCCATTCTGAAACTGTCTTTATAGTAATTAAAAGCAAGAAAAGTCTAGGGCTCTGGGATAGTGTTTTCTTGACCTTAACTATAGTGGTTGAACTATGTGTTTGGGGAAAAAGGAGAGTCAGTGACAGGTGAGAGCTCTTGGTGGCTCTAGGGAGTCTGGTTACCTGGACAGTTTTCCCAGTATTTTTTTGTTTATGCTTCCTTCTCTTGTCTGGGTCACTGAGGTAGGTCAGGAACACAGTAATACCAAAGGGAAGGGAAAGAATGACTCAGAAACAAGCTGAAAAAGGGCTACAGCCTTCATAACAATTTCTAAGCTTTTCCCAATCTCAGGTACATGTCTGTCAGAGGTTACATGCAGTCAGTGGTCTTGGGACCTGGACAACGAACAAAGACACAAATTAATCACAGCTGTGCTAAGATTTACACTTCACAGGACTTTGTTTTGCCTCTTTCTGTATTGCTAGCACTTTGCACAGGGTCTGGCACATAGCAAGAACTCAGCAAATGCTTCCTGACTAATTGACTTCACAGGGGACACTGAGGTACATGGAATAATGAATAAAGTACTCAACTTAGAGTCAGAGGCCTTGATTCAAATCTCACTTCAGATATTTATTAGATGTTTGACACTGGGCAAGCCCATTAAATTCTCTGAGTCATTGTGTACCCATCTCTTAAATGAGAATTATAAATAAAAATACTTATAGTAACTATTACAGGGATGTTATGAAGTTTAAATGAAATAATGTGTGTAAAGTGCTTTATAAACTTTAAAGATGATATGAATGCTTGTTATTATTATTCAAGGTCATTGTTATTCAAGAAGGAAAAGGTTGGCTGATGAAACAAACTCTTAGCAATTTAAGTGCATTTACAAATGTGTGTCCTTATATCCATTTTCGTTAATAACTGATGGAAGAGGAGACAGTTGGTAGCTCAGAGGAGTGAGAGCCAGCCTTAGAGATGGGAGGTCCTGGGTTCAAGCTGTGTGACCCTAGGCAAATCACTTAACCCCCCCCCCCCCCCCCATTGCCTAGCACTTGCTACTATTCTGCCTTGGAACCAATACATAATATTGATTCTAAGACAGAAGGTAAGAGTTTTAAAAAAATGACAGAGGAGAAGCTTCTTGTCAATCTCATTTTCTATGACTTGAAACAAGGCATTTGTCAATACAGATAAAATTTACTTTTTATCACACCCTAAAGTGGCATTGCTCCTCCCAAAAAGGGAGGTAAAACACAGCAATTTTACTTTATTTTTATGTTTGCTAAAATTTTTTTCACATGTACCTTTAATTATCATATTATACTCATTTCCAGATATATACCTTTCTTCTCTCTTAGGTCCAGGAAACCATCCCTTGTAACAAAGATTAATAAAGAAAAAAGAAAATAAAATGCAAAACAAGTAGCTGGCTCATTAATTGGGTCTAACACCACATGCCATATTCTATTATGGTCCCCAACTCCTGCAGTGAAGAGAGGGAAATACATTTAAAAAATTATTCTCTGGGTCAAAGCTAAGTTATTATATGACATTGTGTTCCTTTTTTATTTACTGGTCTTCCATTTATATTGCTGTAAGGTCACATGCATTATTTTCCTAGTTCTACTCACTTCACTCTGCTTCAGTCCGTCCATAAGTGTCTTTGAATGGTAGTATAAGAGAGAAGTTACAAAAGGATAGAAAAAACTCAGATCCAGCAATGCAAAGGAGAAGCTCAAGGAAGACTCAAGAGGCCAGAAAGTAACAGATGAGCTGGGAGAATTCAAAACTGCCAGCTTACATCTGGTTAGCTCTCTTCAGGAGTGGACAGTCTGAGAGGAGGACTTGTGATACGGAGGGTCCCTCTGGACACTGACTACCTTCCAGTGAACCCCTAAATCTCTCTGGTTCAAGCTGAAGACAAAAGTAGACTGGGACTTTGCAGTTTATATAGGAAGCCCTCTACTGAGAAGATCTCTCTTCCCCCAAATTGATCTGAACTTCAATTTATAGCCAGATTAGCTTAGGAAGAAGGACAAACCCAACAACTGACCAAAAGGAGGGTCAAGCAGACAGCCTGAACACCTCAGGATTTGGGGGGGAGGTCAGTTACTAATCTGTAGGGATTCCTATCTCCCACTTTCCTCACCCAACACTCTCAATTTCCATGCCCTATGTGTTCTCAAGAATAAAGTATTACCATTTAGATCAGGTCAGCCTGTTTGCTGATATCAAAAAAGGAGACTAAAGATTTGGGGAGAATCAAACCATTCCCCAAAAGGGGAGAACTAGTTCAAGACCAGGGCTGAGGAGTGAATTAAGTCTCAAAGGGAAAGGAGACAGTTGAGATATTGGGAGGATCCAGAACCAATCTCCATTTCTTCAGTTCTCTCACCCTCTCTCTCCAGTTTCTCAATGTGTGTGTATGTGACCTCCTTCTGGTCATATAACCAGAAACAGTTCTGATTCTGCTGGGCATCTCCCACTCTGCAAGTCTGAAGCTTGAGGGCAGGTCTGGTTCTGTCAATTACTGCTGGTTCCACACTCAGTCCAGAGAAAAGTAAAAGTTGTTTCAACCCACAGAACTGAGCTAATTTTCTTCCTCACTTTTTCAAGGAATTTAGAATTAGATGTGTCTTAGAGATCACTTCATCCATTTCTCTCATTTTGCATATGGGGAAACTGAGGCCCATAGAAATCTATCAGCATGTCCACAAGCCAGACACAAGTACTGAAGCTGAGATTCAAACCCAGGTCCTCCATCTGCAAATCTATGGCTCTTTCTACTGCACCATGCTCCTTCTTTGTTTGTCTCTGACAGCCAGCCAGCCAGCTAGAAACAGCCAGTGTTTTCCAAGTCATCTTTTCCATAACCTCACTAACTTCCTACAGAGATGAGGAAAACTTTAATTTAACCACAGTCGAGCCCAAGTTACTGACTTGGACAGATCCAGTAATGGTCTTTTTGTTTCCTCTCTGGGACTTGGCTACTTCATCAGAAGCAAGTGACCCCTCAGTCACAAGACCAATTCTGACCCAGAGATCTGATTCTCCAGCTTTGAGTGTGTGTGTGTGTGTGTGTGTGTGTGTGTGTGTGTGTGTGTGCGCGCGCTAGGGGATAAGGGGAGGGTGCGTGTGGGGGTTATACAGGGTAGTACACATTCTTCTAAGATGGAATAACCATTTGGTTGGACAGGCCAAAGCTCATAGGGAGCCAAGTGACCCAGCAGTCAAATGTGTTACTTGCTTACTTCAGAGATGATTGCTGGGAGGGGGTGGGGGTGGGGGGTTATAAGGATTGGGGGAAGACTATAAAATCACTGAATTATATAGTGAGAATTAGAAGGAAATTTAGAGGTCCTCCAGGCTAGAACTGGACCTATCCCAAATCTTCATTTCCTTCAAATTGGGCTCCAGAGGGGTTAAGTGATTGACCCAGAATTCCATAGTAAAGAGTCTGAGGTAAGATTCAAATCTAGGTCTCCTAACTCCAAGTTTATGGAAAACCAGAGACCAAGAAGTTGTCAGCATAATTGTATTGTTAGGCACAGGATGAATATGTGCTATGATCAGGATTGCTGTTGAAATCGATTAATTCTTTTGGAATTAATTTCCTTACCTAGACAATTGAAAATACAATGCCTACTCTGCCTCCCTGAAAGGGCATGTAAAATGCTTTTTGAAAAGTAAAACACCATGCAAATATGAATTATTATAAATGATTTAAAATCTATTAAAGGACTATTTTTATATTCATTTTTCTCTCTTTCCTCCTTCCTTCCTTCCTTCCTTCCTTCCTTCCTTCCTTCCTTCCTTCCTTCCTTCCTTCCTTCCTTCCTTCCTTCCTTCCATCCTTCCTTCCTTCCATCCTTCCTTCCTTCCTTCCTTCCTTCCTTCCTTCCTTCCTTCCTTCCTTCCTTCCTTCCTTCCTTCCTTCCTTCCTTCCTTCCTTCCTTCTTCCTTTAAAAATAATTACCTTCCATTTTAGACTCAATATTGTCTATTGGTTCTAAGGCAGAAGACCAATAAGGCTAGGCAATGGGGCTTTCGTGACTTGCTAAGGGTCATACAATTAGGCAGTGTCCAAGGCCAGATTTGATCCTAGGACTTCCCATCTCTAGGCATGACTTCTCAATCCATTAAGTCACCTAGCTGCTTCTTTCTTCATTTCTTTTTTTCTTTTGTGAAGAGTGAATCAAACTCTCTTTATCAATCAGCAACTTTTAAGTTAATCAATCAAAACTTAAGTACCCCTACTTAGTAACTTACCAGTCACTAAGTATGAGAGTTTACAAGTCACTTGCTGGAATGGGTGACAATTACAGAGGAGACTGCCCTACCCCTAGGTAGCATAGGCAAATTGAAAGACTGAAATTGGTTCCTATAAAGTGGGGAAGGGACAGGAAGTGACATGGGGAAAGGACTATAAAATGTTCTGAACTTTCTGTCCAAGGACTTCTTGGAACTTCTTCTTTGGAGTTCCTCATTGGACTCTGAGTTGGTGAGCCAGACTGGAGGAGGAGACTGTCCTTGATTCCTTCCTTGGTTCTTCCATGAAGAGACCCTCTCTGTTCGTTGGCACTTTGGTGGACACTTCCTTCAGTGTGAGTTCTGGTGATATTCTTGGTGGTCTTAGTCTCCTGTGCACTGAAGGTTCTCAGTGGATTCTTCTTAAGTGTCTCCTGGCTCTTTGGATTTTGACTTCCTAATTAGGATTTTAGATTCTGGTGAAATTCGATTTCAGATTAGCGTTTGTGGTCTGGAGACATTAGGATTAAACTCAGGGTATTGGTAACTAGGCAGTGCTATCTCTCTCTTTATCTACATTTTTTTACTTTCACTCTTTCCACCTCTTTGTAAATAAAGCTGCTAAAAGTCATTTTGCTTAAACTGTAATATATTTAAATCAGCAACCACAATATTACTTTCATATTAGCACAAAAACACCTAATTTTAAATTCTTTTTCTTTCTTTCTTCCTTTCTTCCTTCCTTCCTTTCTTTCTTTCTTTCTTTCTTTCTATCTTCTTTCTTTCTTTCTTTCTTTCTTTCTTTCTTTCTTTCTTTCTTTCTTTCTTCTTTCTTATCTTTCTTTCTTTCTTTCTTTCTTGTCTTTCTTTCTTTCTTTCTTTCTTTCTTTCTTTCTTTCTTTCTTTCTTTCTTTCTTTCTTTCTTTCTTTCTTTCTTTCTTTCTTTCTTTCTTTCTCTCTTTCTCTTCTTCTCTCTCTTCTTTCTCTCTCTCTCTTTCTTTCTTTCTTTCTTCTTTCTTTCTTTCTTCTTTCTTTCTTTCTTTCTTCTTTCTTCTTTCTTTCTTTCTTTCTTTCTCTTTCTTTCTTTCTTTCTTCTTTCTTCTTTCTTTCTTTCTTTCTTTTCTTTCTTTCTTTCTTTCTTTCTTTCTTTTCTTTCTTCTTCTTTTTTTCTTTTCGCTAGGAACTAGAGTTATAGGTGGTGGTGCCACCACACACAGCAACAGAATTATTTTTTTTTTTTATAAATCAAAGGTACTCAGTACTTCAGTACAAGAAAAAGACTGAGGTACAGGTAGAAATGGAGTTCTCTATTTGGTTCACAGGCATTTAGAAAAACAATAGCTGGTCGAGCTTATTTTCTGTGCTCAGCAAGGGGTCTGGCTTTCATTCTGATGAAGTCTCTCCCACCTCCACTCCTATTCCCCAGTTGCTGATCCAGTAGAGTGAGTCACCTGCCTTGCAGAAAGGGGGCCTAAATCAGTCCTGGCAAAATCCACTCCTTTGGGTCAGGAAGTTTAACCAGCTGAATCAGGAAATGAAGAGAGGACTATTCAGACAAGAAAGGGCTCCAGCCTCTACCAAAGAGAGACCTCTATTCTATTACTCTATTGTTCCTGAGAAAGTTTCCACTATCTATATCCTAAATTCCCTAGCAATGTCTAAGACCTTGAGTTCTAGAGAGGATTCTTATTCTTTGTGTTATATATACCTTTAGCTGTTTAGGGAAGCCTAAATATATAAGAGATACAGGATCATAAAGGAAACCAATTTTACTGAAATAAAAATGTCATCTCTCCCATCCCCAATCCCACCCCCTACCCTGCTCATCTAAGGTCATAGACATCCTGAGATCCATCCATTATCTGGGACCCCTCCTTCCCACACTTTAAGGGAAATTATAGATACATATCCAGGAGGAATCTTATACATCATCTGTTCCAATACCTTCATTTTATAAAGGAGGAAACAGAAACAGAAAGATCAGGATTTGTTCAAATTCACACAGGTAGTAAGTGGCAGAGATGAGTGGGATTTGAACTGAATCCTCTGATTGGAAATGCAGGCCCTTTCTTTCTGTTGATGTTTTGGCTATTGGCCCTGATCGCCTTAAGTCCATGGGGATATTCTGCTTTCTCCTCCTTCATTTGGGGGAAATAGGGGGGTGACATGTACATATTCTCTTTTTCATAAAGAAACTGCAATTTGCCACAAGGAATTTTTAGTAAGAAATAGAAATAGGAGGAAGAAACTGATAAGAGCACAAAAGCATAAAAATGAATTTGTTTACTAACACAAGATTCCAATTCCTAACTTTGCTGTAGACCAGATGAAGGTTAGACCAAAACCTTTGTGGATCATGTCTAAACCTTCCTATTCAGATCTTTCATCTAGCTCCCAAGCTCTCTTTGGGACTTCCCTTTCAGGACCATATCCCAGCTACCCTAGTGACAATCTGTGGAGACCCTGGCACCAGTCCTTACTCCTGTAGGTCTCAGTTTCTTCCACTATAATATGAGGGTTATAGATTCAGAATTGGGAGAGGTCATAGATATCATTTAATCCATCCTTTTTATTTCATAGATGGGGGAAACTGAGGCCCAGAGAAGTTAAAGGATTTTCTGAAGTTCACAAAAGTAACAAAAAGTTACAGGTGGGATTTGAGCCCATGGCCTTATGGACTTGAGGTGGTGAGGGCCAGTAGCCAAAGTGTCTGCATTTCCAATCAGTGGATTAAGTTCAAATCCCACACATCTCTGCCACCCCATGTGACCTTGAACACATTTTGGTCTTTCAGTTTTTATTTTCTCATTTATAAAATGAAGGTATTGGAAAAGATGTTGTATAAGAACACTCCTGGATCTGTATCTATAATTTCCCTTAAAGTGAGAGAAGGAGGGGGGCCCAGCTAATGGGTAGATCTTGGGATATCTGTGACCTTAGATGAGCAGGGGAAAAGGGGTGGGGATGGGCTGGGAGAGATGACATTTTTTATTTCAGTAAAATTGGTTTCCTTTGTGATCCTGTATCCATTATCACACACACACACACACACACACACACACACATATATATATATATAATACTGAGGGGTTCATAGGCTTCCCTAAACTGCTAAAGGGGTGTATAACACAAATGAAAAGAATCTCCTCTAGTAGAACTCAAGGTCTTAGACATTGCTAGGGAAGTTGGGATATAAACAGTGGGAACTTTATGGATCCTTTCCCTTTTTTCAAGCCTTGGTTACTTGTTCTTTAAAATGAAGGGATTGGATTATCTGTTACATTGGGATTGGAACAGGTAATCCAATCCCTTCATTTCAATTTAATAAAAAGCAAAGAGAGATGGGGAAGAGAGACACCCTCACAGACCACCAAGCATCACTTCTAACTAAATTCTGTGAAACCCTAAATTGTTAATAATCTTTCCTGATTAAAGGGAGAAGTTCTATTGACTGATGCACCTGCCTTTGCTATGGGTAGATGGGACAGACAGGCCCATACCTCTGAGACCTGGTACTGAAGCTTCTGATCTTTTCCCAAGGGGCAGGATCTTGCCACAAATGCAGAGACCTCAGAGCCAGGAACAGAAACTTGGCTTCCTCTGCCCAGACTTTTGCCAGCCAGCTCTGAAGGAGGGTGTAGCTTTGGAGTTGGCATAGACATTATTACAGCAAAGTTAGAAAAATCTCTTGCTTCTTAACACAATATAGATTAATGAGATTGTTAGCAACATGGTGAGAACCTGCTATAATTGCTACATCTTCATAAGAAGGTGTGTGTGTGTCTATGTGTGTCTATGTGTGTGTTCAAGTGTGTGGGTTTGTGCATGTGTGTGCACACCATGCTGGATTGTCACTACAATCACACTTCTAAACTGCTAAGTCTGGAGTTGTGAAATCTGCTGGGAAGGCACTGGGCCTGCCAACCAGCTACAAAGCAACCGTCCAGGTGGATGACAAGCTAATTAGGAGAAATGGAAACCAATTAATACTTAGGCTGCACTTTCTGATGAGTCTGGGAGACTTCTTTCCTGAGGGCTTGCTGCAGAGAACCCAATAGGATGTGGAGAGGGTTCAACACTGCTCCATTCTAGTAGTGTAAGAGGATTTAGAGCTAGAAGAGACCCTAGAGATTTTCTGGTCCATCCTCATCATTTTACAACATTTTACAGATGGAAGAAGCAACAACAACAACAAAATCTGGTGCCCAGAGATAGGAAACTTTTTACCTAAGATTTGCTAAAAGGTAGCAGACCTGCGATTCAAACCCTGATCTTATGATTTCAAATCTAATGGATTATATAAACCATTCTGCAGATGGTAGACAATCTTATCCACAGTGGAAAGATATCCTATCTTTGGAGATTATGCAGTCCAGGTTGGTCATTTTCTACTAGCCTCAGAGAATGAGAAGACTCAAGCCAAGTGACATTTGACTCGGACAAATCATAAGAAAAAAGTCCAAATAGGAGAGAAGAGAGGCTTAATAAGCCTATTGCTTAAGGATTTATAACATGTGCACATGTACATGTGTATGTGTGTTTATGTGTTCTTTTTCAAACTTAATACTGGAGAATTTTTTGTGTCAGACTGAAAATGATTGCCAAACCTGGCCTTTGATATTTCCCCAGCTGATTAGTTCTGCATCTCCATCACCATGATGAGTTTCCACAAGAATCCTGTAGGTTTCCTGGTCTGGTGGCACTGCTGCCCTTATTGTACCTCAGTAAAAGGGAAAAAGGGAGGGAAATCTCCCTCCCTGGAGCCCACTATACATAATCAAATCTTCCTTTACAATTTTTTTTCAGACAAAATTAAATATAATTTGTTGTCATATGATATCATAATTGGTTTTATAATTTTAACAATGTTTAGAGTTTTCTTCCACCATAGTTTAAAATATGCCTTGCTACTCAAGTCTGAATTTTCTTTTATTTTTAATTTTATTTAATTGATTAAGAAAATTTTTCCATGTTTATATGATTCATGCTCTTTCCCTCCCCTTCTCCCACCCCTATCCCATAGCCACGGCTTAATTCCACTGGAATTTACATGTGTCATTGATCAAGGCCTATTTCCATATTATTAATATTTTCATTAGGGTGATCATTTAGAGTCTACATCTCTAATCATATCCCCATTGACTCATGTGATCAAGAAGTTGTTTTTCTCTTGTGTTTCTACTCCCACAGTTCTTCCTCTGAGTATAGTGTTCTTTCTCATAAGTCCCACAGAATTGTCCTGGATCATTGCATTGCTGCTAGTAGAGAAGTCCATTACATTCGATTATACCACAGTGTATTAGTCTCTGTGTACAATGTTCTCCTGGTTCTGCTCCTCTCACTCTGCATCACTTCCTGGAGGTCATTCCAGTCTCCATTGAATTCCTCCACTTTATTATTCCTTTGAGCACAATAGTATTCCATCACCAACATATACCACAATTTGTTCAGCCATTCCCCAATTGAAGGACATCCCCTCATTTTCCAATTTTTTTGCCACCACAAAAGCGCAACTATGAATATTTTTGTACAGGTCTTTTTCTTTATGATCTCTTTGGGGTACAAGCCCAGCAGTGCTATGGCTGGATCAAAGGGCAGAGAATTAATTTCCCAACTTTGCCACATCCCCTCCAACATTTATTACTTTCCTTTGCTGTCATGTTAGCCAATCTTCTTGGTGTGAGGTGATACCTCAGAGTTGTTTTGATTTGCATTTCTCTAATTATAAGAGATTTGGAACACTTTTTCATGTGCTTATTGATAGTTTTGATTTCTTTATCTGAAAATTGCCTATTCATGTCCCTTGCCCATTTACCAATTGGGGAATGGCCTGCTTGTTTTGTACCATTGATTTAGCTCCTTATATATTTGAGTGATTAGACCTTTGTCAGAGTCTTTTGTTATAAAGATTATTTTCCAATTTTTTGCTTCCCTTCTAATTTTGGTTGCATTGGTTTCAGAGGCTGGTTTTTAACTTGAGTCCTTGGTTAATATTCATTAAGCCTTATCTATGTGCTAGGTATTATGCTAAGTTATGCAAATAGAAAAAAGTTGGGGGGAACATAGTCCCTATCCTCAATAACCTTATATTTTGATGAGGAAGACATACACAAATTTTACTGTATATAAATATATATATATATATGTATAATATAAATGGAAGATACTATTGTTGTTCTTCCTTTGTATTGAAGATGACCACTGACATCACAGGGTGATGTCTTGACTTTTGAGGGAGTTGAATTTAAGTGAGACAGAGCTCCACAAAATCATCAGCCTCACTCTCTCTTTTAGAGTCATCAAATTCTAGTGGGAAGAAAAAGTAAAGACAACTAGTGATGGCCTGGGATGAATAACCCTGTAGTCTTCAAGATCTGACAAACCCCTATACTCTATAGTACCTGCTTCAGCTACCTCCATGGCCCTCGGAATTAATTTCTCTTTTCCACCCAACCCACCTGGGGAAATATTTGTAAGTCTGGGGTAGACCTCCCAGCTAACTCACCAATGGATGTGAGGCATGTTAGCTGCCCTTAACCTGGCTTAGGTCATCTGCCAAGATGGTTTTACTGTAGTTATTCATTGTGTATGCTTCAGTTTATTGGTGGCACAGGTGAGTTTTGGGTAACAGATAGATACCAAAGGTGGATAAATAGTCCTGAAAAGGGTTCAGCAAACCCTCACATCAGAGTTACTAATCCTTCTGTAACACTTGATACTCCCCTAAATAGAAGGCAATGCTAGAGGAAAGGTACTAACATTGGGTTAGAGGTAAAGGTAGAACTGGGGACTGAGAAGGGTCGCTTCTAGAAAATTTGAACTGAGATTTAAAACCAAAGAAAGCAGGTGGTTACTATCGGGAGGGAGAGTAGTCTAGGCATAGGGGACAGCCAGTGCAAAAGTACAAAATATAGACTGAATGTATTATGCAAAAACTAGCAGAGAAGTCAGTGTATTATAAGAGTACATGGAAAGAATAAAGTTTAAGAAAAATGGAAAGGTAGGAATAGGCCAGATTGAGAAGAGATATAAAAGCCAAAAAGTGTTTTTTTTTTAAATATATTTAATCCTGGAGGTAATAGGGAACCACTGGAGTTTGAAATGGGGAGGGCAACATGATCAGAGGGGCTTAACCACCATTGATTGCTCCCAGTTTATTGGTAGTCTAATAAGAAAGCATGGGAAACTAAAGTTGTTTTGTAATTGAGGCCATTATTACCTCTTCCCCTATTTAAGTAGCCTTTTATTTTTTCTCTGTCTCTGTCTCTCTATGCCTTTTTGTCTTTGTCTCTAGGTCTATCTCCCTCTGTCTCTTTCCCCCCACCTCTGTCTCTCTCTCTCTCTCCCTCTGTCTCTCATTTTTCACCAATCTATGTTCTAGGTAGCTTCAAAATAATTTCCTTAAAGTGCAAGTCATTTCTTCTCTCCACTCCTAACTCCCCAGTCAAAAAGCTCCAGGATCTTCATCTAATCTCTAAAACCAAAAATATAAATGCTTCCCATTAAGTGTTTAAAGCTTTTTAAACCAGAGCCCCTTTACCCCTCTCCTCTCCTTCCACATTACTCCTTTCCATGCACTCTGTGATCTGGCTATCCTCTTTGGACCTCACATAGACATTTCATCTCTTATCTCTGTTCCTCTGCACTAGTCAACTCACATTCTTAAATTGTTTCCTCTCCATACTTTTTGTAATTCCTGGCTTCCTTCAAGAATCAGCTCAAGTCTCAGTTGCCAGTGCCTTCTTTTTCAAGGTTCTCTTCTAGTTTAATGGGAGAACAAGATTTGTGGAGGTTTTGGGGGGAAACCTACCAAGTTTATACATATTTGAAAGACTATTTGCCACAAATAAATTTCTATATTCGTTTAAAAATAATTCTCAATATGAGACAGAAAGACAATGAAAAGGACACTATAGAATCAGAGCTTCTGAGTTCAAATATAATCTCTGATGATTATTACCTATGCAAACTTAAACAAGTCATTCATTAAAAAATATATTTATTTTTAATTAAGTACTTAGTAACTACTATCAACAACAAAAAATTAACTAAATGCATAAAAAGATTATGTACAAAACCACAAATTCCACATTGTTTATAATTTGTTTAAAATATATAAATTATATATGTATGTTAATATAAACATCCTATGTTTTTGAGTTTCCTTTGGTTTGTTTTACTTGAATGCTTTTTCCCCCTTGATTGTGTGGCTGTTATTTTTTTTAACGTAATCATGGTATGTGTTATTCTTATTTTCTTCTCTTTTCATCTCTTCATATATATTTCCTTTTTTTCTTCATATTTACAATATTTTTCATTTTAATAACAAAATACAGCCCATTATATTCATATATCACAATCTATTCAGCCCTTTCTCCTATTCAATGCATTTGTGTCATTTCCAGTTATTCAAAGCTTTCATTAATGTTATAATACATACATCATTTTTTTACTTTCTCAATAATGTCCTTAGAGTCTAACCCTAGTAATGAGCTCTCTAAGTCAATGAGCATTAAGAGCTTTACAACTCTTAATATATATATTTCCATCTTGTTTTCTAAAAAAGTTAATGAGCTACTATGCAGCATTTGTACTCCGATCAAATAGCCTTCAAGAACCCTTGGTTCTATATCATCATGATGCATCAAAGATGAGACTTTATTTAAATTATTCAAAGATGGTAATTTTATCTGTATTCATTCCCTTCTATGATCCAGATCACATTCATAATAATAATTCACATTTGGAGAATTCTCTATAATTTATCAAGCAATCAATCTCCTCTTTTTTGTTAGGATAGACAAATATTATTATCCCCATTCTACATATGATCAATGGGAAACTACCTGAGTTTCTGCTTAAACCAAAGTTAGTTGGGCATTTGTGACAGTTGGTCCCCTATTGACTTCAAGTTCTGTCTTTTAACCAATATGTAAAACTATTTGTCAATAACTTTGTGTTTGAGAGTTGACTATTTTCCAACCTCTGACAAAAAAGCCTTCATCCTGAGGCTAACTTTGTGATTAGCATCTCCAGATTTAGGGAAGCCAATCCTTGGGTATCATGTAGAGGGTCCATCACCAGGTCTATAATTGTCTGCTTTCCAGTTTGGGAGAAGTCTTAGCTTGTGCTGCTCCAGCATGGCCCAAGGCTCTTCATGTCATGTTGAGGCACCAGCAGAAGACATTAATGAAGGACAAATCATGTTGACTCCTTCATAGAAGTACATCGTACTACATAGAAGTACTGGGCCTGGCATCAGAGAGACCTATACTTAAGTCTAGTCTCTGACCCTTTGTAGTTTTATGATCCTTGGGTATGGGACTTTACCCCTTTTATTCTCAGCCTATTCCTTAGGATGTATCTACTAAGTCCCAGTTGGAAGACAGAGTTAGTATACTAGACACTGTTTCTGAGCATCCCAAATCAAGCATTTTCTGTGCAGAAAGGATTTCATATCTTTACATGATTCTAGTGGTGTCTGATCAACTTACTAAATCATCATTTCACCTAATTCTAAGAGCTCCAATAAACTGAAGCTTGAAACAAAAAAAGAAAAAAATACACCAAACTAAATCAAACCTTGACTTTCTTTTTAGAATGTTCTGTACTGAAAGGCTTTTCACTAATAATGACTGATAGGTTTGCTCATAGTTAGTTTCATTTATGTCAATGCAGAGTGGATGGTTTGTCTATCCAATAACTTTATTTGGATAGCCAAGGCAGAGGAGGTGTAAACCTTAAAATTTCTTAGACTTATAAATGTTGGAAATTTTACCATTGGGAAATTTCATACTTGAAAAATTTCCTATTGATAGTGGGAACTCTATTGGAATGTGAACCCCATTGGCATGGGAGGTTCCTCCTCCTCCCTTCTTAAGATTACTTTAGGACAGAAACCTTTTGCTGAACAATGGAAAGGGCTTTGACCTATGCTTAAGCATAGAACAGGAATTTCTTTGAGTCATGATTGATTTTAGAATTGATACAATAGAGATACTTGCAATAACAGAACCAGGTCTTGGAAACTACAATTTCCACCCCACTCAGTCCTAACAGGATTTAGGAAGGGCTGCAGCAAAGGATCAAGATTTAATTATTTGAGAATATGACCTTCAACAGACATGTGCAAAGCCACAGACCTCTGGGCAGTCCTGGGTTAAGCTAGAGCCACCATTGGCACAGGGAAGACATGGACAGAGATTGGTAGATGTGAGAACTGAGGGGAGGGAACTTGGATGGTTTCCTTAAAGAGAGAGGGGTCGGAGGACTGAGGGGGGTTGGTTGGAGAGGTTTTTGGTCTGAGAGGTTGTGCTCTGAGAGTTGGCTCTGAAGGAAGCTGGAGGTGGAGGCCCCTGAGACTGTTTCTCCATTTTGGTCACGTGAGTAATAGGGACTGATCTCCTTTTTTTGCCTCAGCTATCTAAGGGCTTGGGCCTTTTGGCCCAGCCTAAACAGAAGGGGTATTTAAGCCCTATTCCCTTCTCTCCCCTTTCTCTCTCCCTCTCTCTCTCTATCTCTAATTCCTTTCTTCCTCCTGTTTGTAATTAAACTCTATAAAAGGTTGACTGCTGACTTGAGTTTTCATTTAGGAATTAAATAGCTGAATTCCTTGGCGACCTTAAATTAATATATATCAGTCTTTTAAAGTGATTTCCTTGTCACAGAGGTAAAGAGGAGTAGAAGGAGAATGATAACCTAAAGATAACCCAAACAGACAGAACATCAGAGAAAATATATATTTCAGATGTTTAAAAACTGTGCAGGAGTGTCCCTGAGCTTGTGAATAGATTCCCTCAGGCCAAATGTTTCTCCCTTAAGGTGTCTAAAGGCCTTCAGATCCCAGGTTCTCTGTCAAAAGAGGTCAGGGTCATACAATGAACACTAGAACTGTTTCATCTTTTCATCCAGAAAACTTTCTCTAAAAGGAAATTTTAATCATAAAAAATTTTGGTTAAATTCACTGAAAGAATTAATGAATGAATTGCAGGAGTAAACCCTAAACAATATATAAGAAATATTTCAATGATCTACTCGTAGTTGAAGTTGATCGACTTGGAGAGGACTGTAGATGATGCCATAGAAAGACCACTAGAAGGAATTAGGAATATTTAGACCAGTGGTAATGGGATGACTAGGGAGAACAAGATAGGCACCTTTAAAGATCTAACCTATCAGTCCAATAAAATTATCCTTCTTGGCTCCAAATGTTAGAAGTAGGAGCAAACAGGCAGTGGATAGATGTTTCAGAGCTTCTGAAAGGAAGATTTAATGTTTATAGAAGGCAAAGCTTCCCTAACACTTCAATCCTCCTCAGTTGAAATATAGAGATTAGAGGGATGGAGGTGGGTAAAGAGGATGTTGGAAGCAGAGTTCTCCCTCATTCTGGAGGAGGTAGGATGATCACTGGTCAAGCACTTTTCAGAAAGTATTCCTATTTAACTAGGGTTTGGGGAAATTAATTTCTTAGGTCCTTTCAAACTCTAAGATATGGTGATATTCCAAAGTATTCATAATTCAAATTATATGGCTTTTTTTTTTGAGAGATGGGGTTGATAGATCTCTCCATGAAAGACTACTCTCTACTAAGAGAGATCAGTACCTTTTTGTGATTTATTCTCTTAGAGGATCATCTAGGGTGAGTAAAGGAATAAATTACTTGCCCAGGGTCAGATAGGTTATTTGCCCATGGATCAGCAGAGGTACTTGAACCCTTATCTTCCTGACTTCATTGATTTCAGGAGATAATACCACACTGACTCTTCAGTCCTTGATATGTTGATATTCTCTTCAAATCATTAAAATGAATCTCACATTATTCATCTATTGAGAAATGACTGAACAAATTGTGGTATATGATGGTGATGGAGTGTTATTGTGCTATAAGAAATGATGAGCAGGATGATATCAGAAAAAGCTAGAAAGACCTACATGAACTGATGCAAAAAAGAAATATTCAGAATAAAGAGAACATTGTACAGAGTAATGCCAATATTGTGGAATGATCAACTGTAATAGACATAGCTATTCTCAGCAATACCAGGACAATTCTGAAGGACTTATGGCAGTGAATTCTATCTACTTCCAAAGAAAGAACTGTTCAATTGGGAAGTAGATCAAAGCATACTATTTTCTACATTTCTTTATATATATGTATGTATATATACATATATATGTTTATATATTATTATATTTATAAAAGAGAGTTGAAAAGGTATGAAAGGAAGAAGAAGGGAAGGGATAATTGACCAAGTCCAGGGTGCATCCTGGACAGGAATGAGATGTGACTGACCTTGGCACCTCAGTTAAATTGAGGTTCTCAGAGGAGGCATTCATCCAAAGGGTCATGACATAGGGCTGTAGGCTATTTCCAATATCAGGTTTTCAGGGTTGGAATGAGCTTTCTGTATAAAGAAGTTTCTGTGGCATAGTAGGAACAGTCAGGAATACATCCCAGAAAACAATGGAGAGGCTGCTTCTTCAAATTCCTTATTTTAAATAGAAGAGACTTGAAGGCAGAAGTCGCAATCATGATATCCGACAAAGCCAAAGTAAAAATAAATCTAGTTAAAAGAGATAGGAAAGGTAATTACATCCTGATAAAAGGCAGTATATACAGTGAGGAAATATCTGTACTCAACATGTATGCACCAAATGGCATAGCATCCAAATTTCTAAAGGAGAAACTAGAGGAACTCAAGGACAAAATAGATAGAAAAACTATACTAGTGGGAGACCTGAACCTTCCTCTATCTGAACTAGATAAATCAAACCAAAAAATAAATAAGAAAGAGGTAAGAGAAGTGAATGAAATCTTAGAAAAATTAGAGTTAGTAGACATGTGGAGAAAAATAAATAGGGACAAAAAGGAATATACCTTCTTTTCTGCAGCACATGGTACATTCACAAAAATTGACTATGTATTAGGGCATAAAAACATTGCAAACAAGTGCAAAAGAGCAGAAATAATAAATGCAACTTTCTCAGATCACAATGTAATGAAAATAATAATTAGTAAGGGAACATGGAGAGGTAAATCGAAAATTAATTAGAAATTAAACAATACGATTATCCAAAACCAGTTAGTTAAAGAACAAATCATAGAAACAATTAATAACTTCATTGAAGAAAATGACAATGATGAGACATCCTTTCAAAACCTATGGGATGCAGTCAAAGCAGTACTCAGGGGGAAATTTATATCCTTGAGTTCATATATTAACAAATTAAGAAGGGCAGAAGTCAATGAATTGGGCATGCAAATTAAAAAATTAGAAAGTGAACAAATTAAAAATCCTCAGATGAAGACTAAATTAGAGATCCTAAAACTCAAAGGAGAAATTAATAAATTTGAAAGTCAAAGAACTATTGATTTAATAAATAAGACTAGAAGCTGGTACTTTGAAAAAACAAATAAAATAGACAAATTACTAGTCAGTCTAATTAAAAAAAGGAAAGAAATAAACCAAATTGACAGTATCCAAGTTGAAAAAGGAGACCTTACCTCTAATGAAGAGGAAATTAAGGCAATCATTAAAAACTACTATGCCCAATTATATGGCAACAAATATGGCAATCTAGGTGATATCGATGAATACTTACAAAAATATAAATTGCCTAGACTAAAAGAGGAAGAAATAAATTACCTTAACAACCCCATTTCAGAAAAAGAAATTGAACAAGCCATCAAAGAACTCCCTAAGAAAAAATCCCCAGGTCCAGATGGATTCACAAATGAATTCTATCAAACATTCAAAGAACAACTAATCCCAATATTGAACAAACTATTTGACAGAATAGGCCAAGAAGGAGTTCTACCAAATTCATTCTACAACACAAACATGGTACTGATCCCAAAGCCAGGTAGGTCAAAAACAGAGAAAGAAAACTATAGACCAATCTCCCTAATGAATATAGACGCAAAAATCTTAAATGGGATACTAGCAAAAAGACTCCAGCAAGTCATCAAAAGGGTCATCCACTATGACCAGGCAGGATTCATACCAGGAATGCAAGGATGGTTCAATATTAGGAAAACTATCCACATAACTGACTATATTAACAAGCAAACTGACAAAAATCACATGATTATTTCAATAGATGCAGAAAAAGCCTTTGATAAAATACAACACCCCTTGCTATTGAAAATACTAGAAAGTATAGGAATAGAAGGGCCTTTTCTAAAAATTATAAACAGTATATATCTAAAACCATCAGCAAACATCATCTGCAATGGGGATAAACTAGAAGCCTTTCCAATAAGATCAGGAGTAAAACAAGGATGCCTATTATCACCTCTATTACTTAACATTGTACTAGAAACACTAGCAGTAGCAATTAGAGAAGAAAAAGAAATTGAAGGTATTAAAATTGGCAATGAGGAGACCAAGCTATCACTCTTTGCAGGTGATATGATGGTTTACTTAAGGAATCCTAGAGAATCAACCAAAAAGTTACTCGAAATAATCAACAACTTTAGCAAAGTTGCAGGATACAAAATAAACCCACATAAGTCATCAGCATTTCTATATATCTCTAACCCATTTCAGCAGCAAGAATTAGAAAGGGAAATACTGTTGAAAATCACCCTAAACAATATAAAATACTTAGGAATCTATCTGCCAAGACAAACACAGGAACTATATGAACACAACTACAAAACACTTTCCACACAGCTAAAACTAGATCTAAACAATTGGAAAAACATTGACTGCTCATGGGTGGGACGAGCTAACATAATAACAATGACAATCCTACCCAAATTAATTTACTTATTTAGTGCCATACCCATTGAACTATCAAAAAACTTCTTTACTGAATTAGAAAAAACCATAACTAAGTTCATTTGGAAGAACAAAAGATCAAGGATATCCAGGGAAATCATGAAAAAAAAATGAAAAGTAAGGAGGCCTTGCAGTACCAGATCTCAAACTATAATATAAAGCAGTGGTCATCAAAACAATTTGGTAATGGCTAAGAGGCAGAAAGGATGATCAGTGGAATAGACTTGGGGTTAGTGACCTCAGCAAGTCAGTCTGTGATAAGCCCAAAGATCCCAACTTTTGGGAATAAAATCCACTATTTGATAAAAACTGCTGGTAAAATTGGAAGACAGTGTGGGAGAGATTAGGTTTGGATCAACACCTCACACCCTAAACCAAGATAAATTCAGAATGGGTGAATGACTTGAACATAAAGAAGGAAACTATAAGTAAATTAGGTGAACACAGAATAATATACCTGTCAGACCTTTGGGAAGGGAAAGATTTTAAAACCAAGCAAGACTTAGAAAGAGTCACAAAATGTAAAATAAATAATTTTGACTACATCAAATTAAAAAAGTTTTTGTACAAACAAAACCAATGTAACTAAAATCAGAAGGGAAGCAACAAATTGGGAAAAAATCTTCATAAAAACCTCTGACAAAGGTTTAATTACTCAAATTTACAAAGAGCTAAATCAATTGTACAAAAAATCAAGACATTCTCCAATTGATAAATGGGCAAGGGACATGAACAGGCAGTTCTCAGCCAAAGAAATCAGAACTATTAATAAGCACATGAATAAGTGTTCTACATCTCTTATAATCAGAGAGAAGCAAATGAAAACAACTCTGAGGTATCACCTCACACCTAGCAGATTGGCTAACATAACAGCTATGGAAAGTAATGAATGCTGGAGGGGATGTGGCAAATTAGGGACACTGATTTATTACTGGTGGAGTTGTGAATTAATCCAACTATTCTGGAGGGCAATTTGGAACTATGCCCAAATGGTGATAAAAGACTGTCTGCCCTTTGATCCAGCCATAGCACTGCTGGGTCTGTACCCCAAAGAGATAATAAGGAAAAAGACTTGTACAAGAATATTCATAGCTGCACTCTTTGTGGTGGCCAAAAATTGGAAAATGAGGGGATGCCCTTCAATTGGGGAATGGCTGAACAAATTGTGATATATGTTGGTGATTGAATACTATTGTGCTAAAAGGAATAATAAAGTGGAGGAATTCCATGGAGACTGGAACAACCTCCAGGAAGTGATGCAGAGTGAAAGGAGAAGAGCCAGGAGAACCTTGTACACAGAGACTGATACATTGTGGTACAATCGAAGGTAATGGACTTCTCCATTAGTGGCAAAGCAGTGTCCCTGAACAATCTGCAGGGATCTACAAAACACTATCCACAAGCAGAAGATAAACTGTGGAAGTAAAAACACGGATGAATAGCAACTGCTTGACTTCAGGGGTGGAGGGGATATGACTGATGAGAGACTCTAAATGAACACTCTAATGCAAATACCAACAACATGGAAATGGGTTTGAATCAAGAACACATGTGATACCCAGTGGAACTGCGTGTGGCCTATGGGAGAGTTTGGGGGGGGGGGGTAGGAAAGAAAATAAAATGATCTTTGTTTCCAATGAATAATGTTTGGAAATGGTCAAATAAAAATTAAAAAAAAAATAAATTGAAGAGACTTGGGCCTAAAGAGGTTAATTAACTTGCTCAGTGTAACACAGGCAAATATTAGAGAAATGATTTGAACCTAACTCCTTTTTAGAAGTCATTAACAGTGAAATTTCTGCTTCACCATTCTGCCTATATCTAGTAGAAAATAATACCTTGTAGTCATTTACTGGGAAGAACACTAAATAGTTTAGGTCTGATTTTGTTACTGTCTTTTGCCTTTGTGCAAATCACTTAACTTCTTACCCTTTCAAAGATCAGTCTCTCATACCTCTTACTTTTGTTAAACCAGGAATCTAATTTTCCTTACCTTTCTAATATTCTGTGTAACCTAGTGGCTTTCTCATAAAAAAAAATTCCCTAAAGCAGACTTGCTCCTTAATACAGATAGATTTCCCTTAAGTTAGACAAAATTGGTTAAATTCTAAGCCCTTTCTCAATTTTATGACCATCTCTAAACAAAGTATGAAGTATGAATAATATCAAAGTGCACCCATCCCTGCCATGTTGGCAGCTCCAACCTTCCTTGGAAGGGTCACAGAAAGTGAGCACTGGAGTTTCAATTTGCGGTACCCAAGTTCCCTCTTGAAATATGGTGGATTTCACCTGGCAGGAAAATAGTGACTTTAAGTGCTCGGTTATTTTTCTGAAAAATTGCCCGTTCAAGATATCTCCCCAATCTATTTTTTTTTCCAATTGGATATGCATTTTTAAATGACAGATACAGATATTCTTCCATCTTGGGTTCCATTTGTCTGTGTACCTTTGGGAGAGCAAAGTGGAATTCAGATCCGCCTGATGTATGTATCATCAATAGCTTCATCAGTGAAATTCCTTTGATTGCGGAAACGTTGTAATGCATGGAGCAGAAAGAACACAGCTGTATTTTCCGATCTCAGGGTGAGTTTACAGCCATGGTAAGGTACTTAGGGAAAAAAACAATCTTTTGACTTGTAAATAAGAGACACAGAAAAAGGATAGACATGTGATCGTAACCACAGAGTTATCCTTACAGTTCTCATTCAGGTTACTACATTACTGAACTTTCAGGTTGGCTAATTCCTTAAGCATTACCCTTCAACAAGACTGCTTTGGGCCAGTTAAGTGAGCCTTTGGTGTAGGGCACATGGACAATATTACCTTGGGTGTGGCTATGTTGTTCTCAGAAGACCCCCTACTGTTGAAACTGATAAAATCAGATGAATTAGTAACAGAAGCAAGACGAGAAACCAGGTCTCTTCCATCCTACTTAGTACTCTTTCTTTACAGGCACAACAGTTTTCCTTAACTGCATATCTACTTCCTTTTTCTGTTTCTCCTATGCTTTTCATCTCTGACTACTGAAATCCTACTTATTCTTCAGAGTGCAATACAAAAGTAATCTCCTCCAGGAAGTCTTTCTGATTTATAATCTTTTATCCATTGACATTAAAATATTATCTTTCTTCTAATTTTGTACTTTGTACTTCTATTATACTCTAATTAAAGTCTATTCTTCACAGTTAAATGTAGTTTAGGAATAATTATTATGTCTCTGTGTATATGTAATCTAGCCTTTCCCACCCCTATTCCTCTAGATTGTGAGATTCATTAGAGTTGGAAGTATAGTGGTTTCATGATATTTTCATCTGTCAACATCAAGTCTATAGTAAATAGTAAATGCTCAATAAATACTTATTGAATGAATGGATAAGTGATTCTTTAAAACTAATTGAGCAAATTTAAAAAGTAAAAATGTATTGAATCTACCTAGTATTGTGAAGGAGAAGAAATGTTTCAGTGGGAAATGGCCAGGTTTATTTCTTAAAGTTCTTAACCTAAGATCACTGAATTTTTAAAAAAAAATGTCTATTTTAAAAACTATATTTAAATTCAGTTGGGTTCCTTTGTAATCCTATGTATTTGATTTTCCTAATTTAGAAACATGATTCTAACTTTATCTGATGGCTAAAAGGGTCCATCTCTCTCTCTCTCTCTCTCTCTCTCTCTCTCTCTCTCTCTCTCTCTCTCTCTCTCTCTCTCTCTCACACACACACACACACACACACACACAAATGAAGAACTTCTGAAAGAGAGACTGAATAGAAACCTGGCTCTTCTGTATAAATTGATATAGAGAGTTATACCAATGGTATCACAGGTCTGATGAGAGAGACAGACAGAGGACAGAGAGACAGGGGTGGGGATAGAGACAGATGGAGAAAGGGAAAGAGAAAGAGAGAGAGGGTGTGGTAGAGAGAGAGGGAGAGAAGGATGATTCACCAAGCTGATTTGTTATTATTTAGTCATTTCAGTTGTGCCTGACTCTTGGTGATCCCATTTGGGGTTTTCTTGGTAGAGCATCTCAAAAAGGCAGAAATCAAAATTGGATGAGTAAAGGGACTGACTCTCCCACTGGATGCAGCCTTGGAGGTAGGTAGTGCTTGGGAATTTCCACACCATAAGGGGACAAAACTACACTTATCAAAGCATAAGCTAGTCACCCCTCCCCCACACCACCTACCACATTAGAGTCAGAGCAAGGGCCAGGACAATCTCTAAATTCTTGGGGGCTGGCTGAGAGCACTACAGACTTACCCCTGATGGCAGTGCAAGGCCTTGGCAGCAAGACATGAGAACCAAGGCTAAGGATCACACCTGGATGATGGAGTATGGAGACTGTGCAGAGACAGGGCTGGCTACAGCAGAGTTAGCAGGGACTGGAGGAATAGCTTCAGGGCAAAATGCTTTAGAGCACACTACCCAAAGAACTTCCTGGTCTTTTCACTTGGATTTCTGAATGAGAAACAAAGATAATACCAAGGCAAAGCCCTGCAAAACAGAAGCTAAGAAAGCAATGTCCAGTAATGTGTAGGAACTCCAATCCACCAGTAGCAAAAGGAATAGGCAGCAGCATAAAAAGGTTTGACCCTGGATAATTTCTATGGAGAAAAAGAGTAAAATACAGAAGCAACAGCAGAGAGTGACAAACAAGCAAACACATCCAAACTTCCCTCCAAAATTAAAGGAGTTCAAGAACCAAGTGAGAAATATAGAATAAAAATGGGAAGAAAAGTGGAAAAAGAAATGAAAATAATACAAAAGGAAACAGCTTAAAATACAAAATTACCCATATGGAAAAAGAGGCACAGAAATCAAATGAAGTAATAAGCAAACCGGAGACCAGAACAGACCTGCTGGCAGCCATGACAAGCAGGATAGATCAAACTGTAGAGGAAAATAAAAAAATCATAGCTGAAAATCAATCTTTAAAGACTAGAATTGGGCAAGTAGAAGCTAATGATTCCACAAGACAGCAAGAATTAATAAAGCAAAATCAAAAGAATGAAGAAATAGAAGGAAACATGAAATATCTCATTGAAAAGCAACTTACTTAGGAAACAGGTCCCATGAAGATAATTTGAGAATTATTGGTCTACCTGAAAGTCTGAAAAAAAATAAAAACCTTGATATCATATTACAAGAAATTATTCAAGAAACTGCACTGATATTCTTGAACAAGAGGGCAAAATAGACACTGAAAGAATCCATGGATCACTCCCTACATTAAATCTTCAAAAGACAACCCCCAGGAATATAATAGCCAACTTCAAGAGCTCCTAGGCCAAGGAGAAAATATTGCAAACATCCAGAAAACAACAATTCAGATATCAAAGAACCTAATCAGGATTACACAAAATCTGGCAGCCTCTACACTAAAGGACCACAAAGTTTGGAATATGATATTCAGGAAAGCAAGAGAATTGGGTCTCCATCTCATTTTACATATGAGGAAATTAAAGTCAATAGGGTTAAATGGCTTGTTGAGGGTAACCCAGTTATTAAGTGTCTGAAGTCATATTTGAACTCAGAAAGATATCTTCCTGACACCAGAGTCAGAACTCTATCCACTGCATGACTTAGTTACCTGAGTCTGATAAAAAATGACTCTTAGGAATATCTACTTCCTTTTGCTCAGATCCTATGATCACCAAGCAATCATTTCATCTACTTTGTATTCCCTTGATGGATGGATCTTGGTGTTGTAGAAATAACACTGATTAGGAAAAAGAAAATCTGACTTTCTATCCTGGTTCTTTTGTTTATTATATTTCATTTTACTATTATTACTTTGTAAAATGTGTGCTATACTATACCATTTTTGTATAGTATAGTATAGTATAATATAGTATAGTATAGTGGTTTGTGCCAAGTCACTCCTCCTCAGGACTTCAGTTTCTCTCCTCTTTCTTCCCTCCCTTCCTCTCTCCCTCCATCTCTCTCTCTCTCTCTCTCTCTCTCTCTCTCTCTCTCTCTCTCTCTCTCTCTCTCTCTCTCTCTCTCTCTCTCTCTCTCTCTCCTGCCTTACTTACTTTCTGTCCTAGTGACAATTCTAGGACATAAAGGCAAGGGCGAGGCAACCAGGGTTAAGAAACTTGCCCCGGGTCATACATCTAGGAAGTGTCTGAGATTTGAACCCAGGTCTCCCTGACTACAGGCATGGTGCTCTATCCACTATACCATTAAACTGACTCTTACTTCAGTTTCTTCATCCATAAAATGAAAGGGTAGGAATAGATGATTTCTGGGAGACCTCTTCAATTATAAATCCTATAACCTTTGACTTCTTAGAAACTAGTCAATAGATCATCTTCACCTACCCCTGGGGTGAAGACACCCTGGTCTGTTTACTCAGCCAGTTGCAGTGAACATGAGAATGGGACTGAGATTTGTGGTCTCTGGCCTCAATAGCTCATCGAGGGAGCTACAATTCACTCTTTCCAGGGAACTATCCTAGATTTATTCACCACAAAACAACAGACCAGAACAACTTCATAATTTGAGGGCTCAAGGAAAAAATGTTACAAGATGTTCAGAATGTTGGTTTGGAATAATTGAAATTTGTTTATTTCCTGGTGCTACTGATTACACTGTCATGAACTGTGCCAGTCTTGGGGACAAGAATGGTCTATCTCATAAAGACGCGGTCAATATATCTAGGAAAGACTCAGAGCTTAAGAGTTTAACTGTGATGACAAGGCTACTTAAGTTTAGAGCAGAGAAGAACCTTAGAAATCATCTAGCCTAAGCCCTTCATTGTCTAGATAGGAAAAATGAGGCCCAGAAAGGGTAAATGAGTTGTAGAAGATTGTACAGGTAGTGTCAGAATCAGAACCTAAACTCAACTCTAATCATCTCTAGGTTGGCTATGGCTGCAGACATTTCTAGGCTGAAGACAAAATGGTTACTATAACCAAGACCCTTTCTCCAGCTGTCTCTTCAGTGTCCTTGTGGAGGGTCAGTAGAGAATAATAATGAGGTGACAAAATTGAGTGTTTTGGATACAAATTTGGATTTGGATACAATTTGGATACAAATACAAAAAAGTATTTGGATACAATACAACTGAGCGATTGGATATATTATCTCATTCATTTATCTCATCATCATTCAGTTGATGATCCATCCAGACTTCCTCAAAGCATACTACAAGAAAAGGTTTCATAACTAGATGGTTCTGTACAGAGAATTCTAGCCTTAGAGTCTGGAGGAATTGAGTTCAAATCCTGCCTCAGACATTTAGAAGCAATATCATCCCAGAAAAGTCACTTAGCCTCTCTCAGCCTCAGTTTTCTCATCTGTAAAAGGAAGAGATTAGACTTCATGGCTTCTAGGGTACCTTTCAGCTCAAATATATGATGCTATGATCCAATCTTGGACAGGTGGTGGAACTTTGTCAGAATTAGCTTCTTGCTGTCTGTGTTTATAGCTAGACCATTTAACTCTTTGTGAATCAGAGTTCGTTTCTTCCAGGAAAGATTTAATAGTCAGAGTTGGTGCTATATCTGCCCTATCTAGGAAGGAAAAGCAAGGAAACAGTTAGAAATATAGAAAGTTCTTAATATAGGAGAATAACAAGACAGACCAGAAAGAGTGATCAGGCATGGCAATGTCCTAGGACTAAGGAGTGAAAAGATAAAAACTTCTTAGGGAGCCAGAGGAAGAAAAATAGCTGGCATTCATGTAGCACTTTAGAGACCATCTCCTTGAGGTCACGAACCACAGACTTTCAAGCATGGAAAAGAGCTCAGGGTATCCAACCTATGCTCCACAAAGAATTTCCACCACAAAACTCAGAATCAGTAGTCATCCAATCTCTGTTCTTTCCAACTAGAATGAAAGATCCTTAGGGCAGTGAATTATTTTTATAATTTTTGTAATCTTTCTACTTCCAGTGTTCAACACAGTGCCTAGCACACATTTGGTGCTTAATAAATAATGTTGATTGCTTGCTTGAAGACTTCCTTAGGGGGGAAACCCACTACCTATTCTACTTTTTGATATCTATGATTATTGGGGCCAGCTAGGTGGTGCAATGAATAGAGTGCCAGGTCTGAAGTCAAGAAAACTGATCTTCCTAAGTTAAAGTCCAGTCTCGGATAATTATTAGTTGTATGACCCATGGCAAATCACACCTCCCAGTTTGCCTCAGTTTCCTTATCTGTAAGATCTGGAGAAGAAAATGGCAAACCACTTTAATATCTTTGCCAAGAATACCCCAAAAGGAGTCACAAAAATTCAGATAAGAACATGCAGTTTATTAGAAATTTTTCCTTGACATAAGCTAAAACTCCTTTCCCATAGTTCGGCTGAGGGGAGGGAATAGAGGAGATGAAATGATGTAGGAAGAGAATTTGAATTTGAAAATAAAATGAAAATGAATTAAAAGTAAAACTGATGGTGGTATAAGAGGGGTGATTCAAAACCTCCAATAACAATGTAGGGGGCACCTGGATAGCTCAGTGGATTGAAAGCCAGGCCTAGAGATGGGAAGTCCTGGGTACAAATCTGGCCTCAGACACTTCCCAGCTGAGTGACCCTGGGCAAGTCACTTAATCCCCTTTGCCTAGCCCTTATTGCTCTTCTGCCTTGCAACCAATACACTGTATTGATTCTAAGATGGAAGGTAAGGATTTAAAAAACAAAACAACAAAAACAAAAACAATGAATGTAACTAACCAAGTTGTTCTGATACCTTTATCAAATGAGAACTACTCTTTGGGTTACAGAGTTAATCAATCACTCAAAGGGATAAACTAGATGAAAACAATTTAGTTAATCAAATTAGGATGGAGTGAAGTACTCTGAACTACTAGATGCTTTGGGAGTCAGGTTTGGGAGTGCTCATAGAAGTGTCTCTACCAAAGTGCAACAAAGGGATAGAGGTTATAAACCAAGAGAGAGCTGTCTCTAAATATAAACTATTATTATTTCACATTTGTAAAAAAAAAAAAGAAACAGACAGACAGACAGACAGAAACAGAGACAGAGACAGAGACAGCCAGCCAGGTGATGCAGTAGATAGAGAACTGGTCCTGGAGTGAGGAAGACTCATCATTCTGAGTTCAAATCTGGCCTAGGATATTTCCTAGCTGTGTGGCAAGTCTTTTCACTCCCATTGACTAGCCCTTAACATTCTTCTGACTTGAACATAGGGATTTAAAAAATATATATATATATTTTGTATGTTCCTTGAAGGCAAAGATTGTCTTTTTTTATATGTCTATCTCTAGTGCTCTTAGCACAGTACCTGACACATATTAGGTGTTTAATAAATGTTTGACTGACAGACTGACATATTAGTCTAAAAGGAATTCCTTTTCAGACACAGGTTGGACTTGATGGCTTCTGGAGTTATTGGGCTTTTGTTTGTTTTTTGTTTTGTTTTGTTTTTGGTTTTCAGTTCTGAGATCCATGATGCTCTGATTGGCAGGCATTTACTTGGGGCAATGACCAAAAGTTACAGGAAAACAGATTTTTTAATGAAAGGAAAAAAAGAAATTCCCAACAATTATCCCAAAGGTGAACTGGTTGCCTCAGGATATAGCAAGGTCTCCATCGGTAAGGTCCTTAAGCACAGGTTTGATGCTGGCTTGCCAGAAATTATGCAGGGCCAGAGAGAATGGGGGGGGGGGGGGCAGAGGGCTGAAGAAGTGTTTTCCATTGAGAAATGAAACTAGATGTCTTCTGAGGTCCTTCCAACTTCAAGTTTGCTTTTGTGAGTAGACACCTCGAAATGCCAGGACCCTACATGGTCTTTCAAGTCTTCCCCAGACAAAGTTTCCCTAGGATTCCTATGGTGGGAGCCAGAGGGTGGCAGCCTTGTAGCAAAATGTCCTAATTCAATGTCAGCTTTCTTTCCTGACAACTGAGACAGTAGCTAATTTATATGACATCTCCAATGTAAAAATTACAAAACAAAACAAACCAAGAAACCCCCTTAACTATGGAAAAGAAGATGCCAGCCCATTTCTTGAGCATCAACCTGCCAGAGTTAGTGGTGAATGCCTGATATTGAAGCTTGCAATTTTGAGCCATAAAAAGCTGTTTATTTCACCCTATAAAAGAACATTTGAACTTATATAGCTATTTAAGTTTAAATGCTATCAGGAAAGAAAAGCTGGAATTAGTAAACCAAGGCTGTAACATAATCTCACAGACACAACCCTGATGCAGAACTTGCAAAGAAACTCTCTTCCATTAGGGGTTTTCTGGGTACACAGCAGCCCCACCAAACAGGAAATATAAAGGATTGTATATATTTCCAACATTCACAACCATTTCAACAAAACTGATGGAGTAAATCATTCCTTGTGTATTGGAGAGAACTGAAGTCACTAGGGACTCTTCAAGTGTTAGAGAACAGCTGCCCATAGGATTTGACCGTTGTTAACAAATCTTTGTTATTTTTTCCCCTTTTGATTAGACATTTATTAGTATGTGCTGGCTACAGGCTCCATTTCTGTGTTCCAAGTTGATTATTATCTTTAGAAAAGTGAGAATTGAAAGACCTCAGAGGCCTAACTAGGATAGGGCTATCAGAACATGGCCCCAGGGTGCTGAAATTAGAAGGAAAATTTGGTACTTGAAGTCCTTTAAACGTCATAGAAATAAGAGAACTTACCATTTCGTTAGCAAAAATAATTAATGAAATTATAAGTTATTACCTTGCAGGAGAGGATGAGCTCCTCTCCTGTCCTACTCTCATACCACAAATGCATTTACTTGAAGTATTCATTGCTTTCCTTACACCAGGCATGTTTTGTGGTACTTTGTTTAGAAGTCAAATTCCTAATTATAGTAGAACTCACAAAGTTCTGTTAGAAATGGCCTGAAGCTCTAGGTACATTCACATTTTATTGATAGAACTTGAGGTTGGGTGGGATTCACAGAATAAAAACCTATACTGCCTCAGAGCTATAAGTCCCTCCTATAGAGTTCTGTAAAAGCCCATTCTCATGCATGTTAGAATGTACTTTCATCTATTTATGGAGCAGGAGTGATGAGGACATGCCCTCATAAGGCTAAAAGGGACTCAAGGGAGCATATAGGTATCTCACTAGATTGAGAGCCAGGCCTATAGAAAGGATGAAAATCTGACTTCAGACATTTCCCAGTTATGTGACCCTGGAAAAGTCACTTTAATCCCATTGCCTATGTGAATCTTAAAAATTCTCAGACTCTACCTTAGAACAATTGGTTAAGACCATTCCCCATTTTAAACAATGAAGGGACTTAGTCAGGAATGTGAAAACTCTACTCTACCCATACTTAAGCATACTTTAGGGGAAGATAAAGTTGTAAACTCCTTAGTGAACAATGAAGGTACTTAACTCATAGTGAAGCAAAAGCCTTAAGCTAAGTCTATTTTTAGGAAGGTTCTAAGTACCTATGAAGGTCAGGCAACTTGCAAACTTGTAAGGGACAAGCCTTAACAAAAGAGGGGTGAGGTTTTAGTCTACTCATGTGTGGATTACTCAAAAGTTTAGTCTACTCAGGTGTGAATTAAGAATGATCAGTCCTTTGGAAAACATCTACTGTGATTGGTAGATGTGAGAACTTAGGGGAGGTGACATAGGATAAAATTGTCTTTAAAAGGAGGTCAGAAGCTGAGAGAAGAAAACTCTCTCTGAAGTTGTGAGCTAGCAAAAGCTGAGTTGAAGGCCTCTGAGGAAAATTCAGCCTTGGAAGCTGAAGTGGAGCTCAGGAGCTGAACTGGTGGGTCTCTCTGAACACTAGAATCTTGCTTGGGACAAATCTTGTGGTGAATGGATTAAAGACTGACTGATCTCTCTCTTAGGGCTTGGGTCTAGGCTGGCCTAGGCTGGCCTGGGCTGGTCTAGCCCTTTTCTCATTGTTTCCTTTTACTCTCTCTTTCATTAATTCCTTATTTGTATTAATTAAAATCTCCATAAAAACCCAGCCGACTTGGGTATATTTCATATTTGGGAATTTTTACCTGGAGACCACTTTATATTTGATTTAACTCAAGACAATGTCTTGAAACCATATTTCTGTGGTCACAGTTTAAGGCAACCACTCTTTTAAATGTTACACCTAGCACTCACTGCTCTCTTCCTTGGAACCAATGCACAGTATTGATTCTAAGATGGAAGGTAAGGATTTTTTAAAAGAGAGACTTAAGGAGGGGTGGAGAAAAATAGGGGAATAGGGAAGGAGAATTTAAGAGGAGAATAAAGACAGTGCTATAGAAAGTCACTGGGGAGAAGCAGCTACATAGCTAATGGATAGAGCACCAAGCATGGAGTTGGGAGGATATGGTTTCTCATCTGGTCTCAGATACTTCCTAACTGTATGAACCTGGGCAAGTCAGTTAACTTCAATTGCCTAGCCCTCAACACTCAGTTCTGGCTTAGAATTGATATCAAGGCAGAAGGCAAGGATTTACAAACAAACAAACAACAACAACAAAAAGCCTGTTGAAGAAAAAAAGCAGACTGAAGAAGAAAGGAAGGAAGCAAGCATAGCCAAGATGGCAGTTTGGAGGAGAAAAAACTTAGAGCCACACAGAAATTTCTTCCAAACCAATCATTATAAAATGTCTCAAAAGGACAGAGGTCAAAACAGGATGAGTCTCTTCCATTGGATGAAGTGTGAAAGGTAAGTAGTGAGAGGAGATTTCCATGCTATAAGGGAGAAAAACTGCACAAGGGATGACCCTTCCCCCCACTTACCAAGCCAGTGAGAACCTGGGCTAGGGAAGTCTCCAAATTTTGGAGACCTTGCTGAAAGCATCACAAACCCACCCCTGAGAACTATGCCAGACATGGGCAATAAGACTAGGGGAATAACAGCAGCAGCAGCAGCCACAGCAGAGACTAAAGCAGCGGAAGGAGCTGAGGCAGCAGCGTCAATAGCAACAGCAACAACAGTAGCAGTAATATCAATAGCAGCTGCAGAAATAGTAATAGCAGTAACAGTAGCAACAGCAGTAACAGCAACAGCAACAACAGCAGCCCAGTAATTGTAGCAATAGTAGCAGCAGCAGAGAAAGATCACACAAAGAACATCACATATCTATCTGCCCTCACTCAGGTTTCTGACAGGGAAGGGAAGATACTACCAAAGCAATACTGCAAGACAGAAACTACGAAATCAAAGATCACCAACATGCAGAAATCTCAATCCTCTAGCAGCAAATAGAACAAGCAACAGCAAAAGAAGCTCTTGACTCTGGAGAATTTATATGGAGGAAAAGAGCAAAATACAGAAGCAAGAGTAGAGAGTGACAAGAAAACATATCCAACCCCCCCCCCCAAAAGAGGAAATTGTTCACAAGTCTTGGAGGAACTCAAAAAGGAGTTCAAGAACCAAGTAAGAAAGAAGAAAAATGGGAAGGAAAGTGGGTAAAAGAAATAAAAGTATAAAAAAAGAAAACAACAGGTTAAAAGACAAAATTGCCCACATGGAAAAGGAGGAGAAATCAAATGAAGTAATAAACAAATTGGAGACCAGAATTGACCTACTGGAAGCCATGAGAAGCAGGGTAGACCAATCCAAAAAAGAAAATCAAAAGATCATAGCTGAAAATCAGTCTTTAAAGACTAGAACTGGGCAAGTAGAAGCTAATAATCTTACAAGAAGCAAGAATTAATAAAGCAAAATTAAAAGAATTTAAAAAACAGAAGGAACCATGAAATATCTCATTGAAAAGATAACTGACCTGGAAAACAGATTCTAGAGAGAAAATTTGAGAATTATTGGACTACATGAAAGCATGGAACAACAACAACAAAGTCTTGACATCATATTACAAGAAATTATCCAAGAAAACTGCCCTGAAGTGCTTGATGAAAAGGGCAAAATAGATATTGAAAGAATCCAGAGATCACTCCCTATATTAAATCCCCAAAAGACAACTCCCAGGAATGTTATAGCCAAATTCAAGAACTTCTAGGTCATGGAGAAAAATACTACAACCAGCCAGAAAGAAACTATTCGGATATAAAGGAACTACAGTTAGGATTATACAGGATCTGGCAGCCTCTACACTAAAGGACCACAAGACTTGCAATATGTTATTCAGGAAGGCAAGAGAATTGGGTCTGCAACCAAGTAAAGCCTACCCATCAAAACTGACTATATACTTTCAGTGGAAATTATGGGCATTTAATAAAATAGAAGATTTCCAAGCATTCATAAAGAGAAGACCAGACTTAAACAGAAAATTTTTCTTAAAATTTATTCTTTCCATGTACTCAAGAGAAGCATAAAAGGTAAATAACAAATTGAAAAAAAAAGTTAGGACTTCAATAAGGTCAATTTGTCTATATTCCTATAAGGAAAGATGATATCTATAACTCTTAAATTGTTATTATTATAGTAGTTAGAAGAAGTAAACATAGAGGACGTGTGAGTAAGCTGTTTAGGATGATATATAAGAAAAAAATGAAAAAAAGGATTGTACTAGGAGAAATGGGAAGAGAGAAGTAAAATTGAGTAAATTATATAATAGAAAGAGGCATGGGGGGTCAAAATACTTGACAGATAATACTTAAAACTTACTCTCAGTGTAATTGGTTCTGAGAGGGAAGAATAGCCAGATCTATTGGGGTATAAAATTCTATCTTATCCTACAGAAAAGTTGAAAGGAATAAGGAAGGGGGGGTGAAGTGCAGGGAGTATTAAAGTGAGGAAACGGTTTTGGGGGGCAATTAATAGACCCTAAAGAGAAATAAATAGGAGGGGAATAAGAAGGGAGGGGGTGGGAAAGAAAGTAAAATAAGGGTAGGGAAAAGGGGAACTGATTAAAAGCAAAACACTGTGTGGAAGGAAATAGGGAAAGAAGAGAGGCAGAACTAAAAGAGGAAATCAAAATGATGGGAAATACACAGATGGTAATCATAACTCTGAATGTTAATGGGATGAACTCAGCCATAAAATGGAAGCAGATAGCAGAGTGGACTAAAAACCAAAATGCTACAATATGTTGTCTACAAGAAATACACATGAAGTAGGTAGACATACACAGGGTAAACTTAGAACCTAGAGTAGAATTTATTGGGCATTGATTGAGAAAAAGAAGTCAGGAGTTGCAATCATGATATCTGAGAAAGCCAAAGTAAAAATAGATCTGATTAACAGAGATAAGGAAGGTAATTACATCCTTATATAAGGCAGTATAGATTATGAAGAAATATCAGAACTCAACATATATGCACCAAATGGTATAGAATCCAGATTTTTTTATTAATGGAATAAAGTATTATTTATTAAGCACTATGCTCAAAACACTATGTTAATCCCTGAGAATATAAATAGAAAATTAAAAAAAAGTCCCTTGTATTCTAATGGGGGCAAAAACACACAAAATCATATCAGTTTCTGATGTTGAACCATTTGACACTGCCAAAGAGTGGTGTCAAGAATTGTCTTTTCTAAGCCTTTGGTAGATGTGCCTAACTGTTATAGAAGCACTTGCCAAGGTTACATCAACAGAGGAGTTGCATACTGGGATGATGACTTTCAGCAATAGGCTAGAAGCATTGCCATTCCCAAGGCTGGAATTTCTGAGATAAAGAGTAAGGGCTAAGCAATTAGGGTTAAGTTACTTGTCCAGGGCAACAACAGCAAGGATGTCTCAGGTTAGTACCTCCTATCTTTTTAATGCCTACCACCTAAGTAACACTGGCGTGCTAGTGTCCACTTACTAGTGTTGCCAGACTTATGAATAGAGTACAAAGGTTGCTAGGGTCTTCATGAAATCCACAAAGGGTTTGGCAATGGGAAAAGTTATATCCTGAGAAGAGCTTTTGAGCACAATTATCACAGCACCATCTTGGTAGAGCAGTGCAACTGTTTCACAGTTACCATTCTCGCCAAAGTTGAAAGCCCAGCTGGTTCCAATGTCTACCCACCCCTCCTTAGTACTCAGGGCAAGGTTCCAGTCTGTCCAACCTGCCATGTAGCAGACAAGCAATAATGTTTTGGCTATGCTGTTTTCCTCTGGTCCTGTAACCTAGCTCCCTACTGTTTTGCAAAAACAGAAACCCACAGATGCCTGAGAAGCAAAGCTCACTATATGAAGAAATAACTGATGTGTTGTCCCCCTATTTGCTGGAAGCAGGCAACCCAGGTACCTTGGGCCATACTAAGCTGCCTCAGGGCTTCTTAGTGTGTCCAATCCAGAATTATAGTATAGTGGTATTGAAGGGCAGGAACAGAGGCTAGGTCACAGACTATGAAATCCCATCAATGTTCTGAAGTGAAGGCCAGGCACTGGAAGGGACATGCCTTCTGATGCTTCATTTCCTGCCATCACTGCCCAATATTTTAATTCTCTTCCTAAGCACCCTGAAACTTGATCAAAGTAGTTGGCCCAACTCTAGTGTACTCATTATTTGGTCATCCCTTGATTGAGCCTTTTCCACTCATCAGCCTATTGGCCTTGAGCCAAGTAGGTAATGTCCAAGGGCTGGAAAAAGTGAGCTATGGTGTTGGGCAAAGGCTAGCCTCTGCTGAATAAGAAATATCCTGGGCATGAAGTCCTTTTTGGAGAGGCTGAAATGGTCCAAAAGGATTTTGGTCACAGTTGTAGAGATAACTGGCTCTGGGCATCCAGATGATAGAATTCAGTGCTTTCCAGAGGGGAAAGTATGAAGACTTAAGGAGAAGAGTAAGTCCTGTTCAGGATTTGAGAGCGATTTAACTTAAAAAGTGGTTGCAACAGGCACTGCACCCCTTTACAGTCTTTCATCTTCCAGAACCCTTGCTCTGGGCACTATGCAATTGGTCTGGAGGGTCCCCTAGGTCAACTATAACCCGCTCTTTTAGAGGATGAAGGAAGCATTAGTTACAGTGTCCAGCGAGTTGCCAAACGTGGTACTGTAGCTGGCTAGCACGGGTTCCAGATTGAGAAGGAGAAAGCATCTTGGCAGCCAACTCTGTCCCTGCCTGTTGGCTGGGGTCACATGGAGCACTCTGCCATGGTCATGTGAATATCTCTGAGACGAATTTGGCCATGTTGGTTGTGGGCAGATAGCTGGATCTTCCAAGTGATGGTGTGCACTCAGAGCAGCCCCTCCATGGACTATTTTGATGAAGTCCTCATGTTTGTGGATATTTCAGGCAAGTACAAATAAGATTTCAGGTTCATGTTGTAGCAGTTAAAATTAATTTCCTCTGCTAGAAGTATTATATTTTTATGATGTTTATTAAGATTAAAATTAAAGAAAATACTCTAAGAAAGCACGTGCCTAGGAAAGGCCGAAAGGCCCATTCAATTTCACTTACATCATGAGAGACGTGTCTGCTTGGAAGCGGAAGTAGGAAGATAGTCCAGTAGGCTTTTACAGCTAGTTAAATAGAAATTTTGATCTTGCCCAGGTGGAAATCTCAGTAAGATTACAAAAGGACTTCTGGGGATTGAAGTCTGGGGTTCAAATCTCCATTTTTACAATGTCCAGAGATGGCATCCCTGTTGGATGAGTACATCTCACCTACTCCTGCCCTGGGGACCTCCGCCATTTTGCTTCTTGCTCTCATTTGCTATATGTGAATGAGTCCTTCAATCTTACAAGCAAAGGAAACTAGAATCCAGATTTTTAAAGGAGAAACTATTGTACCTTAAGGAGGAAATAGATAGTAAAACTATACAAGTGGGAGAACTAAATCTTCCTCTATCAGATCTAGATAAACCAAACTGAAAAATAAATAAGAGGTAAGAGATATGAATGAAATCTTATAAAAATTAGAATTAATAGCTATATGGAAAAAAGTAAATAGGGTTAAAAAAGGAATATACCTTCTTTTTAGCAGCATATGAAACATATACAAAGACTGGCCATGTACTGGGGCATCTAAACATTGCAAACAAGTGCAGAAAAGCAGAAATAATAAATGCAACTTTTTCAAATTCATAATGCAACAAAAATTATAATTAGTAAGAGTACATGGAGAGGCAAATTAAAATTTAACTGGAAATTAAATAATCTTATTCTCCAAAACTGGTTGGTTAAAGAATAAAAATGAAAGGAAGAAGGGTTACCAGTTTGGTGTAGTAGAAAAATTGCTGGACCCAGAGTCAAAAGACTTGGATCAAAACCCCCGCTCCACCACTTGCTTTTAAGTAGTGTTGACATTGACTGAACCATTTCACTTCTTAATTTCCTTATCTATAAGTAGGCTATAATAATATTTGTTCATCCTACCTTAAATTTCAGCTATAGCAAATGAACTGCTGTATGCAAAGTACAACCAGGTCCAGATTAGTGTAAATAATGAATCCTTAAATGGTTGTATGTATCTCAATTCACAGTATTCAAAGTTATAATTATGTAAAATATGGTCATTGGTTCTAGCCCAATGAAAATATACCTTAAGAATTCATATAATGCAAACACTTCAGGGGATTCTTTAATCACACTAATTGAGACCTGGCTATACTATGTAAACCTTATAATATAAAAGAGGCAAAGTAGGCCAGTGGATCTGTGATTTCATCAATGTAGATAATCTCTCTAATGATTCGAGTCTCATATTACCCATGATTACCCAGCCTATTTGACTCTTGTCCATGCCCTTCATGAGCTCATTACAAAAGTTTCACAAAACAAGCTGGAGGTTTTCTCCTGAAATGTGGAATATACCAGTGGAGGAGTCTGGCTTTTCATCTGTCATTTCTTCATCATCATCATCATCATCATCATCCTCCATACATGGAAAGGCTTTTCCATATATCTTTCTCTCTAGCACAAATTCCCCTGGTTCCATGCTCTTTTTCCCCTCAAAGTTCTTCATTGTTATATGCTATAACCTGCCCATATCCATCATGGGCTTCTCTATTGCTTTCCATGTGGCATTCATTCCCAGTTCTTTGGATCATATGTTTTTTTTCCTTAAAGCCACACAAGAATATACAGTTACAGAGTAATACAGAAATGATTATTTAGTTTTGCTAGGAGGAAAGAAAGCAACATTGGAGCTAAACAGGTTACATTTGAAAATATAAGAGCATTTTACTGGGAAAATGGTAGAAACCAGTATAGAAGGAGACATGGCAAACAAGGTAGAAAAGAGGTAGTCATTTTGACAGTGATTAAATTTTGGTAAATTGTATCCAGAAATAATATTTGAAACTTCCTTGTTTGGCCAGTGACCATTAGGTGGATCCAAAGAGCATGCAAGTGGAGGGAGAGCTTCTCAGCAACTCAGAATTCTGGGAACCTCTTTTCTGTGGAATAGCATGGCCCTACCTCTGAACTGAGCAGAACCACAGCAAGTCTTTTATACTCTGATTTCTATCACTTCATTTTCTATCATTCTATTCTTCCTATTATTCTGATCTGTGGAAGCCAGACACAAAGGAGGGCTCTACTTCAGGGCTCAGTAAGGAACGTATCATTGTCACCATCATCATCATCATCATCTCCTCTTTATTCTTCAAAAAAGTGATAGGATTGGGCACCCTCGAGACAGGAAGTTAAGTCAACAAGCATTTATTAAGCTGCAGCTATGTTCCAGGAAAGTGCTAAATATACAAATACAAGCAGAAGACAAATAGTTTCTACCCTTTGAGGAGCTTGCATTCTAATGAGGGAAGTCAGCCCTCATTGAGAAGCTGTAAAGCAGTAGGAGTGGGAGTAGGAGAAAAGTGCACATTTCAAGGCAGAATAGAGACATGGCTGTCCTAGGAGATATCCTTAAAATGGAGGTGTTGGCAGGAACAAGTCAATTAGGAGAAGGTACCACAGGGGCCGAGTAAACTATTAGAGTGAGAAGGCTATTGTGGCATAGTAGAAGAAGTTAAGAGAGTGAGAAATGGAGGCTGGTGAGGAATGATTATTTCTTTATAATTAGGACCTAGATCATTTGGTGATGAAATAAGATACTCTGGCATGTTTCAGGATTCCAGGTGGAGTGACTGAAGACTACATTGACTAATATTTGAAGGGAATATTCAACAGAAGGGTCATGGTGAGTTGACATAGCATCCTACCTAGAGCCAAGTTGACACATACTAAATGAATTATGAATGATTAATTGATTAATTACTTGATTGTTTAAACTTTAGAAGATCCAGCAGGTGTAACATCTACTATGGAGATAATATTCCAGCCTTACTGGGTTCCACCTACAGGGCCATGACTAGCATATTCAGTAAATCCTCAACATTCTTGAATTTAACTTATGCAATTTCAAGTATTTGAATGATTTCATTAATTATGTTATTTTTACTTTCCCATTGACAACTACACACATTTGTGCCTTCATGTAGTAGACTAAAAAATGTGATGTGTACAAGTTTATGGAGTGACTAAGCACTTCACTGGTATTGTTCACCCTACCATTGTAGATTAAAAAGCTCTCTGTGCATTCTTTGCATATTTTCATCATTTGCTTTCAAAACTTAAATTTTGCATTGCAATTATGTACCCATAGCATAGTGCAAGTCCTTTGGTCTCTAAGGTGATGTTAGGCCTTGCAGTCCAATTCAAGCACTAGTCAAGACATCACATTGTGGTGTCAGTGATCCTCTTGGAAAATGAAGGAGGAATATTAACAGCAATGTATTTGGGAAACCGTGTATTGCTATTAAATGTATTATTATTTTCATTTTTCTTGTTTACCTCTCTTAGCCTAAGTTTTTTCTTCTGTATTATGGGAATAATAGCAAAAATGAGCAAAGGGGAATTGTGAGGACCAAATGAGGTAATGTAGCATATGTAACACTTTACAAACGTTTATACTTTTTAAAATAAATGTTAGCTATTATTATTGTTGTTATAATGGTCCACTTATGAAATAATCAAGGTAATCAATAAGAATGTCATAAGCATTTAGTCAAGGAAATTCAGTTTTTTATGGATCCTGGAAAAGCAGAGTATCTTTCCTAAAACATTGTGGGCCTCAGGGTTAGAAGATATTAGAAGTGCTTAGTGAGATGACAGAGGAGTAGGCATCAGAATTTAATGCAGAAGACCTGGTTTTAGAATCCAGGGACCTGGGTTTGTATCCCAGATCTGTTACTAACAACCTATGTGACCTTGGGCCGGTTACTCCCATGACTATGCTGGAGTCAGCTTGAATAGCACTTGAGATAGCCCACTGTTAAATTTTCAGGGGCAGTATTTATACCTTAGAAAACAGTGAATGCCACAAATTGGGGCTTGGTTTATTGGTATGTTGATTGTTGAGGCTTAAGAAAGATGGAGAAAAATTGAAAGTGTGTCATGTATATATCAGTTGTTAAATATTTATAGGTTTTCCTTTTACAGGCCTCAGTTTCTTCATTTAGAAAATGAGAGGATTAGACTATATAATCTTTAAGATTCCTTCTCACTCTAGATCCTCTGATTCTGTAATATACTGACAGACCTGGGGCAGGAGATTTCTGTTCCTTCTCTCTAGTCTCTGACATCTTCACTATCTTGGTGAGAAAACTGCTATCACTCAGCAGTTCCTACAGTGCAATACTAGTCTCTTTGTTTCTCTCTCTCCCTAGGCAGCTCCCTACCACCTGGAAGGACTGAATTTTGGTGGAAAAATATTGTTTCTCCTCTCCCTCCCTTTCCCCCAGCCCTATAAATTATTCTTGTGTACATTCACTTATCCCAACATAAATCTGTCATATGAACTCTATCAGGTATTCAAAGAACATCCATGGTCAAGAGACTGCTGAGGAGAGGAGGAAGGACTCCTGGTTGTTCTTGCTGGCTCTTTCAGGTGTCTGTATTTCTTCCAAAATCAGAAGAAGCCTATAAAACACCAGCTGCCCCAAAGAGGGCAGTTCAGGCTATATGATCTCTTCTTGGTCTATCTTTGGCAGAAACCTTAAGCTGCTTCCAATGTTTTGCTAAGAAGTCTTTTTAAGGGCCCTCATTATCTTAGGGTTTTCTGGGTCCAGCAGGGTGAAAGCAACAAAGGTTGAAGGTGGGGGCAAGGTAAGGGAGATGAGGAGTAATGATAAAGTTCCTGTGGTCTTATATATGGCTACAGGTCACTGCCTGGAAATGTGAGAGCAAAATGGGGCTGTGAGCTAATGACTTTCAGGTGTGCACATCAAGGCATGTCAGGTTGGGCAAGGGAATCAGGGCTTGGCACTGGTCTAAAGTTGATGGCTGCCAAAGCAAACATCCATGGGACCTGGTGTAAACAAACCAGGGGAAATAGAGCTCAGAGCTCACACCAGATTGGATATCGGGTCTGGATATCATAGGCAGCCCAACTAAATCCCTAACTCCTCCTGGCCTTAGCCATGGTCTAACCATCCAGACTCAGACATCCTCCACCCATTCTTGGATTCAACCACATATGCCCTTCTCCTGCAAACAGAGGGCATGGGCCCCAGCTTGGTTTGCAATCACTCAATGACTGAGCCCTTCTATCTAGAAGTGACCAGCCAAGATGTCTTCCTGTGTTTTTGTTTTTTAGTTGTTGTTTATTCATGTCTGATTCTTTTAGTTGTTGTTTACTCATGTCTGATTCTTTGTGATCCAATTTGGGGTTTTCTCGGCAAAATACCGAAGTGGTCTACCATTTCCTACTGCAGCTCATTTTACAGATGAGGAAACTGAGGCAAACAGGGTTAAATGAATTGACCAGGGTCACAAAGCTAGTAAGTATCTGAGGCTGAATTTGAACTCCAGGCCTGGTATCCTATCCACTGAGCCATCTAGCTTCCTCTCTTCCTGTGTATTATTCTCTCTTTTTTGCTATTATATCACTAAAATTGTAAGCTAGTCAAAGACACAAAGATGAAGGTTGAGTTTTTCTTCAGTGCCTCTTGCTCTCTTATTTCTTCCTTATACCTCCTAGCACTTATAGCTCCCAGTGCTAAGGAGGGACACCTCATATGTCATTCTGAGTACTTGTGCTAGGAAAGTACTCCCTATTTTTGACATTCCTCACCAGTCCTCACACACAGCCTTTAAAGCCTCTAATTAAAACTTAACCTATAGCTTTCCAAGTATAATGGGTATTAATGGGTTAGCCAGACTCATCTTCTTGGCAATTAAAACCCTTTAGAACCTTCCTCTCAGTTTTTGGACCTTATTTCCATCACACTCCTTCTAGCAATAAGAGTAGCTAGTGTTTTTGTATATTGCATCAAGGTTTGCAAAATACTTTACAAATATTATCTCATTTTGTTCTTGCAGTAACCCTGACTAGTAGCTTAATTATCCCCATTTTACAGATGAGGAAATTAAAATAGATAGAAATTAAGTGACTTGTGTAGGGTTTTACAGCTAGTTTCTATGGCCAGATCTGAACTTGGGTCTTCTTGACCCTAGTTCCAGCACTCTCTATATTGTACCATTTAGCTGCCTAGTTAGTAAGTTTTAGCTTTCATTGTGTCATGGGTCTCTTTAGCAGTCTGTTAAAGTCTATTGGGTCCTTTTAAAATTAATGTTTTAAGAACACAAAATAAAATATGTAGAAAACAGGGGAAAATATATTGAAATAAAGTTACTGAAATTGTTTTAAAAGCTAAGGTTATAGACCCCAGATAAAGAATTGCTGATCAAGGGGCATCTAAGTGGCCCAGTGAATTGAGATTCAGGCCTAGAGATGGGAGGTTCTGGTTCAAATTTCCTCTCAGATACTTCCTAACTGTGTGACCCTAGGCAAGTCACTTAACTCCCATTGTCGAGCCTTTATTGCTCTTTTGTGTTGGAACCAATGTACAATATTAATTCTAAGATGGAAGGTAAAGTTTTCTTTTTTAAAAAAATCAAAATTTATAAAAGAACCTCTTGTCTAGTCAAACTATTTTTCTTTTCTATTTTTTTAAACCCTTACCTTCCATCTTGGAGTCAATACTGTGTTTTGGCTCCAAGGCAGAAGAGTGATGGCCAGATTTGAACCTAGGACCTCTGGTTTCCAGGCCTGGCTCTCAATTCATTAAGCAACACAGCTGCCCCTCAAACTATTTTTCTTGATATTCCTCATTCATGACATTTTGTCTTCCTGTTTTTATATAAAGCATGTTTCCCGACTCAGCCATTTGCAATCCCTTCTACCCACTCTGAAATTATGTTGTATTTATTTTGTATTTATTTACCCTAGTAGAATGTAAACTCCTTGAGGACAGCAGCTATCTATTTTTTGTCTTTGTTTCCTTAATGCACGGACTTTCACTAAGTAGATACTGTAAGAGTTAATTGAAAACATTTAAGCTTTATCTAAGGGAAGATAAAAAAATACAAAAATAAAAATAAAAAGACTTTGTAATAATTAGAGCAGCCCAGAAATGGAATAGGCCATCTCAAGAAGTGATAGGTTCTCCTTTCCTTTAAAGACTTCAAGTAGACACTGGTAAACACTTGTGGTCTATGCTATGGTGGAGGAATCTGTAGGGTATGAGCTGGACTAAATTGCTATTGTGATTCCTACTGATTTAAGTTCTGTGATGTTATTTTAGTAAAAAGTTTGTTGACTTGAATTGAACCAAATTAACTAGGGCTAATGTGTTAATGAATGTGCTATCCCATCCAAATAACATGATTCCATTACTCTGAAAGGGCATTTCTATTAATGAGAATCCAAACCAGCATCTCAGGCTTATGGAGGCCTTTCTTACCAAAGCTTCCCTCCCACACACACTCTTTTCCTCCTCTGAATACAGTAGGTGTTTAATATGTGTGGTCTTTTGTGTTGTATTGAATTGTTTCTACTATGAAGTCAAAGATTACATTCTTCCCTGTTGTTCTCCCATTCCATGGAATGATCAGAGGCCTTTAACATTAAAAATGATAAAATAAAATGTCATCTTAGACACTCTGGATTTCTCCACACAAAAAAAAGTTCCCTCCACTTGGAACTTCCATTGAGAAGGGGTCCAGGACAGCAGTCCTCATTTTCTTTTCTTTCACCTCCACTTCTGACTTGCTGATATTTTTAATCTTCTTTCTCTCATCTCCTTCCCTCACCCCTTTCAGCTGCCTTTTAAGCATTATTTTCCCCAACTAAAATGTAACCTCTTTGAGGGCAGGAGCTGTCTTTCTTTCTGTTTGTGTTATTTCCCCAGCATTAGCATAGTGCTCTCACATTAAGGAATTAACAAATGCTTTTTGACTTGACTTAGCCTGAATTAATAGCAATATGAGGATAGTGATAATCTTTCTCTCCTCTGACCCAGTCAGATCACACCCAGATCATTGTTTAGTTCCAATATGTTTGGAAGGATGTGGACAAGTAGATGGATATTTTAGAAAACAGGTTATGTAGGGATTTGAAACTAGGCTGAAGAGAGATCACTTAAAAAACTGATGATATTAAACCTTGAGTAAAGGAGAACTTGAGTTTTTGATGGACTATTATGTAGAAAAAGAACAAAACTTTTTTCCCCCCATCAAAAGGCCAAGACTTGAATGGGGTTCATAAGTAGAATGGACTAATTTAGGAGGTAATGAATTCCCCTTAAAAGGAGATCTTTAAGAAGAAACTGAATTAAAATTTTAAAATATGATTTTTGGGGGTTTGTTTTGTCTATTTTCTCAGAGCCCAGCATACTACCTGGCATGCTATACATGTTTAATAAATGCTCAATTCACCTATTATGGTAGAGGAGACTCCTATTCAGGGTAGGTTTGGCCCTGAGATCCCTTCTAACACTGAGATATTGTGATTCTGGTAATATGAGTATTTTCTTAGTTGCCCATCTCACTTCCCAAATCACATGAACCATTCTTTGGGAGGTGAGGTTCCATTAAGGCCACTTAATTTGCATCACACTTAGTAAATGACTTTTTTTGACCTACTCAACCCAATCGTCTGATGAGGTTGTCTGAGATCACTTGTCATCCAATGGCTCATTAGCAGAGGATAAGCAGGTGTCTCTAAACATTTTAGCAGAGCAGTGAGACATATGGGGAAAGCTTGCCCAGCTGTAAAAATCTACTTAGGTTTTCAGAGTCTCCGTCCCAGCCATATTTCACTTGATATTCTCCAAAGTGCTGTTTGATTAGGGCTTGTGGGCTTTCATTAACTCTCCCAGTTCAGGAATGACTAATCCAGTTATAGTCTTCTTTGGTTTATTGAACATAAATGGTAGATTAAGTAATGCTTTTTCTCTCTTTTTCCTTTTTCTTTTAAGGAGTCTTTATGTATGAAGAAAGTCAGGTAGGATGTCTAAGCAAAAAAAAAAATTAAGGAGAATTCCATCTTTCCAATATTTTTCCCATAATTCTGGGCAATCATCAGTTTGGAAGGCCACACTGACATCTGGAGGGGTGAAATGAAGAGCACTGTTTTTAGCTGGAGTTTTGGATCTGGTAGTGGTCATGGGATGAGCTTGTCCAGCTGTTCAGCTCTGTGTTAGCCTCTTAAAGTCCTAGCATGGGAAAATGGTAGACATCAAGGAATCTCCTCTAAAGTCCCCAGTCTTTTCTTCCTTTTCCTGTGTTTAAATTATGTTTTAGGTACTAGTGTTGTTGCTGTGCATCATTTGTTTTACAATGTGATAGAGGTTTCAAACCCTAGAATTGGGGTTTCAGTCTGGGAAATTGATGGAGTCTCAGCCACAGTGGGAGAGGGGCCCCAGGTGATGTTCTGGAATCTGGGGGAGAGCAAGAGTTTCTGTCAGAGTGAGGGAGTTAACTCTCAATCCCGAGACAGTTTAAGGAGAGGTCTGGTCAAGACTTTGCTCCTGAGGAAAGACTTATATCTTCTCCTGATGATTGGGCACCCTTCCCAACACCAATTCCCAACTGAAGGGGCAGTTGGAGAAGACAGCCAAGCAGTGAAAAAGATCACCTCACAGCTCCTGGGCCATCCAAACCTGAATCTCTCGGGGGCCCAAGGCTGCCAAGACCTGAGTTCCCCAACTTGAGAAGGGAAGTAAGGGTAGCTAGAATAGGGACACTTTTCTTCCCTCTTTCCTCACAAAAACCCTTCCCTCAGCCATTTCCTTGTGTTATTTCCCTACTGAATTAGTTTAGAATAAAGGTTGTTGTTTTTCCCCAACTGACTCTAGTGTGAGTGGGAAACAGTTCCAGCTTAAGGGGGAGGTTAACTTTCTCTCTCTCTTTGAGGAGGGAATCTCTATACATTAGTAGTAGAGGGAAGTCAAAAGGCAGTTTGGGGTAAGTAGCCATAGCTGAGCGGAGGAGGAAGGGGGGAAGGGAACTACTCACACCCCCTCTCCTCTCCCTTGGCCAATTTAAACAGCAGTTGTCTCCCCTGAACCCCACTTTGAGAGGGGAGGTCTCTACTCTTTCTCCATCTCTCTATACTGACAGACTTAACCCTCTATTACAGGAAGATATCACAGGGTAATGTCTAGACTTGCATGTAAATTGGATTTGTGTGCAAGTTGTACAGAATCATCAGCCTTGCTCTCTTTTCCAGAATCATTCAAGTCCAGAGGCAAGACAAAAGTTAGGACAACTGATGATGGCCCAGGACTGTAGTAGGTGATCCTGACCTCTTCAATGTCTGACCATACTCTAAGTACTCCACAGCACCTGCTTCAGCCTTCTTCAAGGCCTGTGGAACAAATTGTTCTTACCTGCCAATTCCTCTCGAGGAAGTTCATTATCATATACTTGGGATAGAATTTCCCCTAACTAACTAACTAACTAGCTAACGAGTTTGAGCCCTTAAACTGCTTTTGCCCATGTGCTTTGATAGTTTTCCTAGAATGTGACTACTGCACACACTACAGCTTCTTAGAGCCACAGGTGAGAGTTGAATGAAAGGTAGACAACAAAGATAGATGAGTAGCCCTGAAAAAAGCCCTCACACCAGAGGTGCTAAACCTCCCTGAATACCCTATACTCCTCAATACCATAGGATAGTGAAAAGGAAGAAGAGATTTGATTGAAGTCTTCAGGGAATGTATAATTAGTAGCCTAAATTTATCAATAAGTTCAAATAAACTGAAGAGCTTTCTAAAATTGGAATTGTCTATCTCAGTTATTAATGGGTCCCCTCTCGTTAGAGGCTCCAAGCAGAGGCCAGATGGCCAGATGTTAAGTATTTTATAATGGTGGTTTTTGTTCACATGTGAATTAGACTAGGTAGTCTCTGAGAACCCTTTCAATATTATAGTTCTGTTATTTGTGTCTCTTCTAGCTCATGTCCAGTGTATAGACAATGGTAGATTGATTAGAAAGGTAGATTTGTGGAGCAGAAAGAATTCCAAACTTGGAATCAAGAAGACTATGTGATCATTTAGCCTGAAATTTTGTTTCCTGTTCTGGAAAACAAGAGATATTAATATCTATAATACCTGCTTCATCAGGTTATTGGGCAGCTCAAATGAGAAAATGAATATGAAAGGCTATTTGGATACTTTACAACTCTGCATAGATGACAGATATTATTATTATTATTTTAATATGTAGTAGTTTCATAATGAATTACCTCAAGAAACAGGTAATTTAAGAGTTGTCTCTAATCTAGAAATCAAGTTCTTCCACTAAATCTCTCCTTTATGACCCATCACTGACAGAATGGGTGAAAGGAACTTTCTCATCAGAATCTTGTAGGGATTAGAGTAGAAGGAGACCTTCAAATTCTTATAGACTAACTTCATTTGATAAGGGAAGAAACTGAACCTCAAAGAAGGGTAATGACATACTATATAATAAATAATAGATTTCAAGTCATGTCTTCCAACTTCAAATTCAGCCTTCTTTCAACTATACCATTTTAATAAATCAGTTTGTTTTTTAAAGAAAAGAAATCATCCACTGCTCCCAGAGTATTAGCCCAGGAACTGGGGGAATATCCTAAATTAAGTGAGATGTAACCCTTAAGTTCCTGGGATAGGGGGACCATGAGTCTAATCCTGTGTGCTTTTTTTATGTTAGTTAGCACTTATTAAGCACCTACTATGTGGTAGATATTGTACTACGTGGTAGATACAAAGAAAGGGTAAGAAGAAAGCTCTTAAGGAAGTCATAGTCTAATGGGGGAGACAACATGTAAATAAAATTGTACAAATGAGCTATATGTAGTATAAATTGAATGACTGATAGAGGAAAGTCGCTGTCTTTGAAATATCTCCCTTATTCTATCCAGAGTTGTTCATGTTGGTTTTTAATGACTTCAGGGAACTTGATAGCCAGTGGTATCTTTGAGGAAGGAAAAAGTAGAAGTGGGTCAATTTGGACAAAAAAAATGAGGCGAGGGAAGTATGGTAAGAGGACAGAGTTAGGAATTAGATGAGATAACAATAAAATTATATGGATTTAGGACTTATTGAGTGGTCAGATTCACAGAGTACTAATTAATGGGTCAATGTCAACTAGAAAGGAGACCTCCAGAGCTCCATGAGTCTGGACTCAGTCCTATGCTATATTTACTATATCAACTTGAAAAAAAGAAATAAATGGCATGCTCTTCAAAATCTGCAGAAGACAGAGAGCTAGGAAGGATAATGAATAAACTGGTTGACAGCCAAAATCCCAAGACTAGATAGACCAAAACACTTGGCTGGAATTTGACAAAAATAAATAAAGTTATATTTGGACTTTAAAATCAACTGTAGGAATTTAAGATAGAGGAGGAGGTATCATTTTCAGTTTTTCTTCTAAAAAGATCTTGAAGAATTTATGTGCCACAAACTAATATGAGTTATAAGTGTGATGAGGCAACCAGAAAAGCTAATGCACTTTTGAGCTTGTCTTCCAGGAATAAAAGGGTGCCCTGATCAGATCACTTTTTATGGACGAAGTTCATAGTTTAGGAAAGACATTGGTAATTGAAGATCATCCAGAAAAGGTCACTGGGGATAGTGAAGGATCTTTCCTGAGTCCATGTCATATAAAGAAATGTTAAATGACCTGGAATGATTAGCTTAGAGAAGAGAAGACTGATAAGGGCTGGGGAAGAGTGGCTGATATGATAGCTCTATGCACATTCTGATATTCTGTGGAAGAAGGATTAGATTTGCTCTGTTTGCTTCTAGAAGAAGGGAAAAAGAGAAATGGGTAGAAGTGGAATGGGAAGTCTTTGGAGGTTGTAGGCTCTTCCTAATTGAATATCTTCAATCAGAGACAGAGAGACTATATGACCACTTTTCAGGTATGTGATAGTTGGAGTTACTTTTAGATTATTGGTTGAACTATATGGCTAATGAGTTCCCTTTGATCTGCAATTTTGTAAATTTCAGAATTAAGACCAAGATATACAAAGGCCAAGTGGTCAAAAACTGATGATGTATAAAGAATCAGACAGATCTAGGGACAAAGCTTAGGGGATAATTCAGCTGAGAGAGGAAGAAAGGAAAGAATGAACCCAAAATGTCAGAAACAAGGCTAGAAATAAAAATATGTCTTCTCTACTTTTCAGTATAGCCAAATCCTTGACCTCCCAAAAGAATGACAGAATGTTTGCAAAACCTTACCTTCCTTACGACTTTTTACAATTACCACAATAACTGCCTCTAAAAGAAAAAAGATTTTATTTTATATTTCCCTTTCTTTTCTCCTGGAGCCCGAGATTAGATCTAGTGGAGTTCCTTACTTCTTCAGACCAAGGAACTCTCTGAACCAAGCAGCAGTCAAATCATAAGAATAAGAAACCAAAGGGCATTTCTGCAATAAGGTTTTTACTCATTGCCACACTTTTCATGATTTGAGGGGAGCAGATTAGAGGAGAAAGGGTAGAGGAGAAACCAAAGAGAACACATTATCATGTTTTTAGAGGACCAGAACCATTCTGCTTTCACTCAGGTTTGAGAGCTGTCTCTGACTCCTCATTGCCCCACTCTTTTCCCTGTCCCTGAAGCATTTTTGGCTGCATTTGCCTGGATAGGTCCACATTATCAGCTGCCCAAAGAAGACCAGGGCTCTGGAAGCTGTCTGGCCAGGCATATGAAAGAGAGAGACAGAGGAAGGGAGAAGGCGGGCCTGGCAGGTTGCAGCTCTGTCTGTAGTCAATGATTAGCTGAGAGGAAATCACTGCCAGTTCTTGAAAAATCCCAGGGCTTCCCTTGGAGAGGGGCCAGGCATATGTGCTTTGATAGCCCAAATTTCTCACTAAGATCAGTCAGGGCTAGAATGAATGATTTGGACAAACGTGGATCTCAGACAGTCCAGAAGTGCCACCTTCCTTGAATACAGGAGCTCTTCCAAAATGTATCTAGTCCTATCCTCTGTTCATTCAGGACCCCAGCCGCTCTGGGGGAAATAGTAATAGTAATTACAGATAGTAATGTTTCTCTGGCTCAGAAACTATTCTAGAAATATTCCTTCCCAGTACTTCCTTCAATATGGGAGGGAGTGAATTACTTCCTTTAGAGAATCTCTCAAATTCTCCTCTTGAGCTTCCATACCCATTTGAAGTCTCTTAGGCTAGGCCCTCCTCACTTGATTCCTGAATACTATTGCCAAATTACTCTTTCTCAAATGTCACTTATATATACATGTCATGTAACCTCAGGTAAGGCCCATACCCTAATTTTCTTCCTCTATAAAATATGAAAAATTGACTTGGATGATCTCTAAGTTCCTTTCTGGCTCTTTGGTTATAATATTCCATAATTTATGACTTTTGTCATACCCTATTTTATAATGACTTCCTATTTTCGACCATAATAAAGAGAGGAAAAACATTTATTAAGCACCATGCCTAAGCTGTCTTCTCATCCTATAAGTTATTCCATCATTTGTGGTCTTCTCGTTCTTTTTTTTTCTTTTGACACATAAGTTTTCTAAGGTTACATGATTCATGTTGTCTCTCCCCCCTCCCAGAGTTGACAAGCAGTTCCACTGGGTTTTATATGTATTATCCCTCAAAACCCATTTCCATATTGTTCATTTTTGTAATAGAGTGATCTTTCAAAACCAAAACTCCAAATCATATGCCCAAATAAATAAGTGATAGATCATCTATTTTCTTCTGCATTTATATTCCCAACAGTTTTTTTCCCTGGAAATGGATAGGATTCTTCTCATAAATCTCTCTGAATTGTCCTGGATCATTGTATTACTGTTAGTGCAGAGTCTATTACATTTGATCATCCCACAATATTTCAGTTACTGTGTACAATGTTCTCCTGGTTCTATTTAGTTCATTTCCCATTAGTCCATGTAGACCTTTCCAGTTCTTTAGGACATCATCCAATTCATCATTTCTTATAGCAAAATAGTATTCCATCACCATCATATACCAAATTTGTTCAGCCATTCCCCATTTGAGGGATATCCCCTCATTTTCCAAAAGGCATGCATTCTTTTAAAACTCTTTAGGGATAATTCCAAATTGCTTTCCAGAATGGTTGGATCAATTTATAACTTTACCAGCAGGGCATTGATAGCCCAATTTTGCCACATCCCACCCAACAACAAAATTTATTATTTTCTTTAACTGTCATATTGGCCAACTTGCTAGGTACCTCAGAGTTGTTTTGATTTGCATTTCTCTAATCAGGAGGTATTTAAAACATTTTTCTATATGATTATTGATCACTTTGATTTCTTCCTCTGAAAACTGCCTATCCATATTCCTTGACCATTTGTCAATTGGGAAATAGCTTTGTTTCTTATAAATTTGACTTAGTTCTTTATATATTTGAGAAATTAGACATTTATCAGAGAAATTTGTTATAAAAATTTCCCCCCATTTTGTTGCTTCCCTTCTAATCTTGGTTGCATTGGTTTTATTTGTACAAAACCTTGGTAATTTAATATAATGGAAATTAGTCATTTTTCATCTTATAACATTCTCTATCTCTTGTTTGGTCTTAAATTCTTCCCTTCTCCATAGATCTGAGGGGTAAACTATTCTATGTTCACCTAATTTACTTATAATATCACTTTTTATGTTTGTCATATACTCATTTTGAACTTTTCTTGATATAGGGTATGAGATATAGATATAAACCTAATTTTTGCCATGCTGTTTTTCACTTTTCCAAGCAATTTTTGTCAAATAGTGAGTTTTTATACTAAAAGCTCAGATCTTTGGGTTTAATAAACACTAAATTGCTTAGGTCATTTACATCTAGTCTATTCCATTGAGCCACCCTTCTAACTCTTAGGCAGGACCATATTGTTTTGATGATTATTGCTTTGTAGTACAGTTAAAGATCTGCCCCCAACCATCACATTTTTTTTCACTAGTTTCCTTGATATTCTTGACCTTTTATTCTTTTTTTTTGTTCTTCCAGTTGAATTTTGCTATTGTTTTTTTCTAGTTCTATAAAATAGTTTTGTTTTGTTTTGGGGTAGTTTGATAGTTATGGCACTGAATAAGTAAATTAATTTAGATAGGTTTATAGTTATATATGTTATATATATATATATATATATATATATATGTTATATTAGCTAGGCCTACCCATGAGCACTTGATGTTTTTCCAGTTGCTTAGATCTGGTTTTGTGTGAAAAGTGTTTTGTAATTGCATTCATATAATTCCTTTGTTTTTCTTGACAAATACTTTATATTATCTAGAATGATTTTTAATGGAGTTTCTCTTTCTAACTCTTGCTTGTGGACTTTGTTGGTAATATAAAGAAATGCTGATGATTTGTGTGGATTTATTTTGTATACTGCAAGTTTACTAAAGTTATTAATCATTTCTACTAGTTTTTTTTTTTAAATATATTTTATTTGATCATTTCCAAGCATTATTCGTTAAAGACATAGATCATTTTCTTTTCCTCCCCCCCACCCCCCATAGCCGACGCGTAAGTCCACTGGGCATTAGATGTTTTCTTGATTTGAACCCATTGCTTTGTTGATAGTATTTGCATTAGAGTGTTCATTTAAGTCTATCCTCTGTCATGTCCCCTCAACCTCTGTATTCAGGCAGTTGCTTTTTCTCGGTGTTTCCACTCCCATAGTTTATCCTTTGCTTATGAATGGTGTTTTTTTTCTCCTGGATCCCTGAAAGTTGTTCAGGGACATTACACCGCCCCTAATGTAGAAGTCCATTACGTTCGATTATACCACAGTGTATTAGTCTCTGTGTACAATGTTCTCCTGGTTCTGCTCCTCTCGCTCTGCATCACTTCCTGGAGGTTGTTCCAGTCTCCATGGAACTCCTCCACTTTATTATTCCTTTGAGCACAATAGTATTCCATCACCAACATATACCACAGTTTGTTTAGCCATTCCCCAATTGATGGGCATCCCCTCGTTTTCCAGTTTTGGGCCACCACAAAGAGCGCAGCTATGAATATTTTTGTGCAAGTCTTTGTGTCCATTATCTCTTTGGGGTACAGACCCAGCAGTGCTATGGCTGGGTCAAAGGGTAGATATTCTTTTGTCGCCCTTTGGGCATAGTTCCAAATTGCCCTCCAAAATGGTTGGATCAGTTCACAACTCCACCAGCAATGAATTAATGTCCCTACTTTGCCACATCCCCTCCAGCATTCATTACTTTCCTTTGCTGTTATGTTAGCCAATCTGCTAGGTGTGAGGTGATACCTCAGAGTTGTTTTGATTTGCATCTCTCTGATTATAAGAGATGTAGAACACTTCTTCATGTGCTTGTTAATAGTTTTGATTTCTTTATCTGAGAACTGCCTATCCATTTCCCTTGCCCATTTATCAATTGGAGAATGGCTTGATTTTTTGTACAATTGATTTAGCTCATTATAAATATGAGTAATTAAACCTTTGTCAGAGGTTTCTATGAAGATTTTTTCCCAATTTGTTGTTTCCCTTCTGATTTTAGTTATATTGGTTTTGTTTGTACAAAAGCTTTTTAGTTTGATGTAGTCAAAATTATTTATTTTACATTTTGTGATTCTTTCTATATCTTGCTTGGTTTTAAAGCCTTTCCCCTCCCAAAGGTCTGACATGTATACTATTCTGTGTTTACCCAATTTACTTATGGTTTCCTTCTTTATGTTTAAGTCACTCACCCATTTTGAATTTATCTTGGTGTAGGGTGTGAGGTGTTGATCTATTCCTAGTCTCTCCCACACTGTCTTCCAATTTTCCCAGCAGTTTTTATCGAATAGTGGATTTTTGTCCCAAAAGCTGGGATCTTTGGGTTTATCGTATACTGTCTTGCTGAGGTCGTTTTCCCCCAGTCTATTCCACTGATCTTCCTTTCTGTTTCTTAGCCAGTACCAAATTGTTTTGATGACTGCTGCTTTGTAATATAGTTTGAGGTCTGGGACTGCAAGGCCCCCATCATATGTGTTTTTTTTCATTATTTCCCTGGATATCCTTGATCTTTTGTTCTTCCAAATGAACTTTGTTATGGTTTTTTCTAAATCAGTGAAGAAGTATTTTGGTAGTTCAATGGGTATGGCACTAAATAGATAAATAAGTTTGGGTAGGATGGTCATTTTTATTATATTGGCTCGTCCTATCCATGAGCAGTTAATGTTTTTCCAATTGTTCAAGTCTAGTTTTAGTTGTGTGGCGAGTGTTTTGTAGTTGTGTTCATATAGTTCCTGTGTTTGTCTTGGGAGATAGATTCCTAGGTATTTTATTTTGTCTAAGGTGATTTTGAATGGGATTTCTCTTTCTAGTTCTTGCTGCTGAGCTGTGTTGGAGATATATAGAAAAGCTGATGATTTATGTGGGTTTATTTTGTATCCTGCAACTTTGCTAAAGTTGTTGATTATTTCAATTAGCTTTTTGGTTGAATCTCTAGGATTCTTTAAGTAGACCATCATGTCATCCGCAAAGAGTGATAACTTGGTCTCCTCCTTGCCTATTCTGATGCCTTCAATTTCTTTATCTTCTCTAATTGCTACTGCTAGTGTTTCTAGTACAATGTCAAATAGTAGAGGTGATAATGGGCATCCTTGTTTCACTCCTGATCTTATTGGGAATGCATCTAGTTTATCCCCATTGCAGATGATATTAGCTGTTGGTTTTAGATATATACTGTTTATTATTTTTAGGAATGACCCTTCTATTCCTATGCTTTCTAGTGTTTTTAATAGGAATGGGTGTTGTATTTTATCAAAGGCTTTTTCTGCATCTATTGAAATAATCATGTGGTTCTTGCTAGTTTGCTTGTTGATGTGGTCAATTATGTGGATGGTTTTCCTAATGTTGAACCAGCCCTGCATCCCTGGTATGAATCCTACTTGATCATGGTGAATGATCCTTCTGATCACTTGCTGGAGTCTTTTTGCTAGTATCCTATTTAAAATTTTTGCATCTATATTCATTAGGGAGATTGGTCTATAGTTTTCTTTCTCTGTTTTTGACCTGCCTGGTTTTGGAATCAGTACCATGTTTGTGTCGTAAAAGGAGTTTGGTAGAACTCCCTCTTTGCTTATTATGTCAAATAGTTTGTATAGTATTGGGGTTAACTGTTCTCTGAATGTTTGATAGAATTCACAGGTGAATCCATCAGGCCCTGGGGATTTTTTCTTAGGAAGTTCTTTGATGGCTTGATGGATTTCAATTTCTGATATGGGATTATTTAAGAATTCTATTTCCTCTTCTGTTAGTCTAGGCAGTTTGTATTTTTGTATATATTCATCCATTTCTCCTAAATTGGTGTATTTATTGCCATATAATTGGGCAAAGTAATTTCTAATGATTGCCTTAATTTCCTCCTCATTGGAGGTGTTGTCCCCCTTTTCATCTTTAATGCTGTGAATTTGCTTTTCTTCCTTCCTTTTTTTAATTAGATTGACCAGTACTTTGTCTATTTTGTTTGTTTTTTCAAAGTACCAGCTTCTTGTCTTATTTATTAAATCAATAGTTCTATCACTTTCGATTTTATTAATTTCTCCCTTAATTTTTAGGATTTCTAATTTGGTTTTCTGCTGGGGGTTTTTAATTTGATCGCTTTCGAGTTTTTTCAATTGCATTTCCAATTGATTGATCTCTGCTCTCCCTTGTTTGTTAATATGAGCTTTCAGGGATATGAATTTGCCTCTGATTACCGCTTTGGCTGCATCCCAAAAGGTTTGAAAGGATGTTTCGCCATTGTCATTTTCCTTGATGAAATTATTAATTGTTTCTATGATTTCTTCTTTAGCTAAACGGTTTTGGAGTATCATATTGTTTAATTTCCAATTGGTTTTAGATTTGGTTTTCCATGTACCATTACTAATCATTATTTTTATTGCCTTGTGATCTGAGAAGGCTGCATTCATTATTTCTGCTTTTTTGCATTTGTGTGCTATGTTTCTGTGACCTAATGTATGGTCAATTTTTGTGAATGTGCCATGTGGTGCTGAGAAGAAGGTGTATTCCTTTTTATCCCTATTTATTTTTCTCCATATGTCTATTAATTCTAATTTTTCTAAGATTTCATTCACTTCTTTTACCTCTTTCTTATTTATTTTTTGATTTGATTTATCTAAATTTGATAATGGTTGGTTTAAGTCTCCCACTAGTATGGTTTTATTGTCTATTTCTTCCTTCAATTCTCCTAGTTTCTCCATTAGAAATTTGGGTGCTATATTATTTGGTGCATACATGTTGATTAATGATATTTCCTCATTGTCTAGAGTCCCTTTTAACAAAATATAATTACCTTCCCTATCCCTTTTGATCAGGTCTATTTTTGCATTGGCTTTATCAGATATCATGATTACCACTCCTGCCTTCTTTCTATCAGTTGAGGCCCAGAAGGTCTTACTCCATCCTTTAATTCTGACCTTGTGGGTGTCAACCCGCCTCATGTGTGTTTCTTGAAGACAACATATGGTAGGGTTTTGGATTCTAATCCATTCAGCTATTCGTCTACGTTTTATGGGTGAGTTCATCCCATTCACGTTCAAAGTTATGATTGTCATTTGTGGACTCCCTGGCATTTTGATTGCCTTCCCTAATTCTAACCTTTTCTTCTTCGGCTCTACCTTTTAGTCCAGTGATTTACTTTGAATCAGTCCCCCTTGTCCCCTCCCTTGATGTTTCCCTTTTTAGTCCCTCCCTTTTTGTTCCCTCCCCCTCCCCCCTCTCTTTCCCTCCCTCTTTGTTCTCCCTCCCTTTTTGTTCTCCCTCTCCCCCTCCCCCCCTTGGTTTTCCCTTCTCCTTACCCTTGTTGGGTAAGATAGAATTCAAGATCCCAATGGATCTGGATGTTTTTCCCTCTCAGAGTTGATTTCCCTGAGATTGAGGTTTAAGTAAACCCCCCCCCCCCTCTCTTCCTCTCCTTCTTATAGGAGTTTTCTTCCCCTCCCCTTCCCCTGTGAATCTTTGTGTGAGAACCATTATTCTATTTGGTCTTTCTTTACCCCCTATTTATACATTACATTTTCCCCACATATTAGTATACATAGGTTGATATAAATGTAGTCCTTATAGAAGAGAGTTTGAGTAAAAGAAGATAACATTTTTCCCCTTTCCTTAATATTTACCTTTTCAGGTATTCCTTGCTCTTTGATTTTCGGTATCAAACTTTCCACAGAGCTCTGGTCTTTTCTTTGCAAAAAGTTGGAAGTCTTCTATTTTGTTGAATGCCCATACTCTCCCTTGGAAGTATATAGTCAGTTTTGCTGGGTAGCTGATTCTTGGTTGGAGACCCAGCTCTCTTGCCTTTCTGAAGATCATGTTCCATGCCTTACGATCATTCAGCGTAGAACTTGCAAGGTCTTGTGTGACCCTGATTGGCATTCCTTTATATCTAAATTGTCTTTTTCTGGCTTCCTGTAGGATTTTTTCTTTTGTTTGGTAGCTTTGGAATTTGGCAATTACATTCCTGGGAGTTGTCTTTTGGGGGTTTAGTGTAGAAGGTGTTCTGTGAGCTCTGTCAGTGGATGTATTGCCCCCTTGTTCTAGAATCTCTGGGCAATTTTCTTTGATTATATCTTGTATCACCATGTCCAGTTTGGTGTTTATTTCTGGCTTTTCTGGGAGTCCAATTATTCTTAAATTTTCTCTTCTCCCCCTGTTTTCCAGATCTATCACCTTGTCGGTGAGATATTTTATGTTCTCTTCTAATTTCTTGGTGTTTTGGCTTTGCTTTATTAGTTCTTGCTTTAAAGCCTGGTTTTCTTTTATAGTTTGGTCAAACTGGTTTTGTAGATGCGTGAATTTCTTTTGCATCATTTCCCACTTTTCCTCCCAGAGGGCTTCCATCTTTTTGGTCCTTTCTGATTCAAATTCTTCATGGGTTTGTGGAGAGTTTCTATTTCCTTTGGAAGATTTTGGAGAATTTTCTTGTATATCTTCTTCTATCTGCTCTGTATTTTGTATTTTGGCTCCATAGAATGTGTCCAGAGTCGCCCCTTTCTTCTTATTTTTCTTGGTATTTTGGGGCTTCTGTGCTTCTGTGGAGTTTGTCATCTCTGAACGTGGAGGATTGGCTTTTCTTGTCTTTGTCTGGTGATCAGAGGCTTTAGTCCTGGGCAGATGTTGGTTCTATGAGCGTTCCCTGGGTTAAACTGAATATGCCTCACTGGAACTGGAATGGAAGGGTCGGACCACGAGGCCACACTCTCCCCCTGGCTCGATTTCCGGAAGTTGCCTTCAGAATCCCTGGCCGTGAGGCTGTTTTGTCGGCCTGCGGGGGGATGGGCTGCCGCTTCCCCAAGCTCCGAGAGCACAGACTTTCACTGAGACTTGGATAGCAGGATCCAGCCCGTGAGGCTGTCTTGCCCGCCCTGAGGGTTGCTGTTGTTTTGACCAGCTCTCTGCAGCGGAGGCCCCAGGCAGTAACTTTCCCCCGGACCGACCAGCTCTTTGCAGCGGAGGCCCCAGGCAGTAACTTTCACCCGGACCAACCGGCTCTTTGCAGCGGAAGCCCCAGGCAGTAACTTTCACCTGGACTGGGACTTGGGTAGAAGACCCTGAGGGTCGTTGTTCCTCAGACCCTGCTCTCTGAGCCCGGCGCGGCTGCCGCTTCCGGGAGCCTTGGACTCTGCGCTCCTACCCCTGAGGTCCGAGGGATCTCGGGTTCTGGCTTTTAAGGGGAGCCGTACCTTTTGAACCAGGTCCAGGTCCAGGAGGAGGGTTCCCAGGGTCTGTGCTGTTGATCGTTTTGAATTTCGGCGCCTTAGGAGCTTCTAGTTTGAGATCGGTAGGGAAGGGTTTTCCGGAGATCTGAACTTCAGCTTTCTCTAAGCCGCCATCTTAACCGGAAGTCAAGAAGAGATCTCTACTAGTTTTTTAATTGATCCTTCAGGGTTCTCTAAGTATACTATTATATCATCTCTGAGGAGTGAAATTTTAATTTTATCATTGCCTACTTTAATTCCTTCCATTTCCTTTTCTTCCCTTATTGCTAAAGCTAGCATTTCTAGTACAATATTAAATAATAGTGGTAATAATGGGTACCCTTGCTTTATCCCTGATCATATTGGGATGCTTCTAACTTATCTCCATTGCAGATGATACTTGCTGAAGGTTTTAGGTATATACTACTTATCATTTTGAGGAATGACTCGTTTATTCCTATGATTTCAAGTATTTTTAATAGAATATTCATAGTGTGTTGTATTTTTTCTAAGATCTTTTCTGCATCTATTGATATAATCATGATTTCTATTAATTTGATATGGTCAATTATGCTGATAGTTTAACTAATATTAAACCAGCCTTGCATTCCTGGTATAAATCCCATCTGGTCATAGTGAATGATAATTTTGATATATTGCTATATTCTCCTTCTTAATATCTTAAATTTTGTTTGTTTGCATTTCTTTTTCAATTTATTTGATTTTTTAAAAAAATAAATGTATTTATTTAGTCATTTTAGAACAGTATTCATTGGTTACAAGAATCATATTATTTCGCTCCCTCCACTACCCCAACTCTTCCCATATCTGACATGCAATTTCACTGGGTATTACATGTGTCCTTGATCAAAACCTATTTCCATGTTGTTGGTGTTTGCAATAGGATGTTCATTTAGAGTCTACATCCCCAACCATATCTCCTTGACCCATGTATTCAAGCAGTTGTTTTTCTTCTGTGTTTCTACTCCCACAGTTTTTCCTCTGAATGTGTATAGTGTTGTTTTTTTTTTCTCGTAGATCCCTCCAAGTTTTTCTGAATCACTGCATTGCCACTAATGGAGAAGTCCATTACATTTGATTATACCACAGTGTTTCAGTCTCTGTGTACAATGTTCTGGTTCTACTCTTTTCACTCTGCATCAATTCCTGGAGGTAGTTCCAGTTCCCATGGAAGTCCTCTACTTTATTATTCCTTTGAACACAATAGTATTCCATCACCAACATATACCACAATTTGTTCAGTCATTCCCCAATTGAAGGGCATCCCCTCATTTTCCAATTTTTTGCCACCACAAAGAGTGCAGCTATGAATATTCTTGTACATGCCTTTTTTCTTTACTATCTGTTTGGGGTACAAACCCAGCAGTGCTATGGCTGGATCAAAGGGCAGACAGTCTTTTATCGCCCTTTGGCATAGTTCCAAATTGCCCTCCAGAATGGTTGGATCAATTCACAACTCCACCAGCAATGCATTAATGTCCCACCTTTGCCACATCCCCTTCAGCATTCATTACTTTCCTTTGCTATCATGTTAGCCAATCTGCTAGGTGTGAGGTGATACCTCAGAGTTGTTTTGATTTGCATCTCTCTGATTTAGAGCACTTCTTCATATGCTTATTAATAGGTTTAACTTCTTTATCTGAAAACTGCCTATCCATGTCCCTTGCCCATTTATCAATTGGAGAATGGCTTGATTTTTTGTACAATTGATTTAATATAAATTTGAGTAATTAGATATTTGTCAGAGGTTTTTGATATGAAGATTGCTTCGCAATTGGTTGCTTCCCTTCTAATTTTGGTTGCATTGGTTTTGTTTGTATAAAACCTTTTTAATTTGATGTAATCAAAATTATTGATTTTACATTTTGTGATTTTTTTCTAGCTCTTGCTTGGTTTTAAAGTCTTTCCTTTCCCACAAATTTGACATGTATACTATTTTGTGTTCACCTAATTTGTTTATAGTTTCCTTCTTTATATTCAAGTCATTCACCCATTCTGAGTTTATCTTGGTGTAGGGTGTGAGATGCTGATCCAAACCTAATCTCTCCCACACTGTCTTCCAATTTTCCCAGCAGTTTTTATCAAATAGTGGATTTTATTCCCAAAAGTTGGGATCTTTGGGCTTATCACAGACTGACTTGCTGAGGTCACTAACCCCAAGTCTATTCCACTGATCATCCTTTCTGCCTCTTAGCCATTACCAAATTGTTTTGATGACCACTGCTTTATATTATAGTTTGAGATCTGGGACTGAAAGGCCTCCTTCCTTTTCATTTTTTTTCATGATTTCCCTGGATATCCTTGATCTTTTGTTCTTCCAAATGAACTAAGTTATGGTTTTTTCTAATTCAGTAAAGAAGTTTTTTGATAGTTCAATGGGTATGGCACTAAATAAGTAAATTAATTTGGGTAGGATTGTCATTGTTATTATGTTAGCTCGTCCCACCCATGAGCAGTCAATGTTTTTCCAATTGTTTAGATCTAGTTTTAGCTGTGTGGAAAGTGTTTTGTAGTTGTGTTCATATAGTTCCTGTGTTTGTCTTGGCAGATAGATTCCTAAGTATTTTATATTGTTTAGGGTGATTTTCAACAGTATTTCCCTTTCTAATTCTTGCTGCTGAAATGGGTTAGAGATATATAGAAATGCTGATGACTTATGCGGGTTTATTTTGTATCCAGCAACTTTGCTAAAGTTGTTGATTATTTCGAGTAACTTTTTGGTTGATTCTCTAGGATTCCTTAAGTAAACCATCATATCACCTGCAAAGAGTGATAGCTTGGTCTCCTCATTGCCAATTTTAATACCTTCAATTTCTTTTTCTTCTCTAATTGCTACAGCTAGTGTTTCTAGTACAATGTTAAATAATAGAGGTGATAATGGGCATCCTTGTTTCACTCCTGATCTTATTGGGAATGCATCTAATTTATCCCCATTGCAGATGATGTTGGCTGATGGTTTTAGATAAATACTGTTTATTATTTTTAGGAAAGGTCCTTCTATCACTATGCTTTCTAGTGTTTTCAATAGGAATGAGGGTTGTATTTTGTCAAAGGTTTTTTCTCCCTCTATTGAAATAGTTATGTGATTTTTGTTGGTTTGATTGTTAATATGGTCAATTATATCAATGGTTTTCCTAATATGAAACCATCCTTGCATTCTGGTATGAATCTTATCTGGTCATAGTGAATAACCCTCATGATCACTTGCTGGAGTCTTTTTGCTAGTATCCTATTTAAGATTTTTTCATCTATGTTCATTAAGGAGATTGGTCTATAGTTTTCTTTCTCTGTTTTTGACCTACCTGGCTTTGGAATCAGTACCATATTTGTGTCATAGAAGGAATTTGGTAGAACTCCTTCTTTGCTTATTCTGTCAAATAGTTTGAATAATATTGGGATTAGTTGTTCTTTGAATCTTTGATAGAATTCATTTGTGAATGCATCTGGACCTGGGGATTTTTTCTTAGGGAATTCTTTGATGGCTTGTTCAAATTTTTTTTCTGATATGGGGTTGTTTAGGTTGTCTATTTCTTCCTCTGTTAATCTAGGTAAATTATACTTTTATAAATATTCATCCATGTCATCTAGAATGCTATATTTATTGTCATATAATTGGGCATAATAATTTTTAATAATTGCCTTAATTTCCTCTTCATTAGTAATATATTAAAATTTTTGCAACTATATTCATCAATGAAATTAGACTATAATTTTCTCTCTCTGTTTTTGTTATAATTCTAATTTTTATAGAATTAATTTCTTTCATGACATTTTTATTCTCATTTTCCACTTGTCCATTCTACTTTTCATGAAACATTTTTCTTATTTTTTTTCACTTCTTTTTCCAGTGGGTCAATTCTGTTTTTTAAGAAACTCTTTTCAGATAATAAAAGAAAAAAACTTGTAAAAAATATTTATAGCTGTGCTCTATGTGGTGGCAAAAAATGGAAAATGAGGGGATGCCCATTGATAGGGGAATTGTTGAATAAATTGTGGATTATATTGGTGATGGACTATTATTGTGCTGTAAGGAATTAAGAAATGGAGGAATTCCATGTGAACTGGAACAACCTCCAGGAATAGATGCAGAGTGATAAAAGCAGAATCAGGCGAACATTGTACCCAGAAACTGATACACTGTGGCACAATCAAACATAATAGACTTTTCTACCAGTAACAATGCAATGACCCAGGACAATCCAGAGGAACTTATAAGAAAGAACTCTTTCCACATCCAGAGAAAGAACTGTGGGAACAGAAATGCATTAGAAAAATATATGATCAATCATGTAGTACAATAGGAGTGTGATTAGGGTTTTCATGTTAAAGGATCGCTCTACTGCAAATATGAATATCCTGGAAATAGGTTTTGTAAACCTCAAATTTCCTTAGACTTATAAATGTTGGAAATTTCACCATTGGGATATTTCATACTTGGAAAATTTCTTACTGATAGTCTATTGGAATGGGAAATTTGAGGTTTACAATTTAGAATAATGATACATGTATAATCTAGTGGAACTGTTTGTTGGCTTAGTGAAGGGGAAGGACATAGTAGGGGGTGGGGATCAGAATTATGTAATCATGGAAATAAATTCTAAATAAAATAACAAAAAGAAACTTTTCTTCATTGGATTTCTGTGCCTCTTTTTTCAGTTGACCAATTTTTTTTTAAAGCTTTTATTTTCTTCTTACATTACTTTCATTTCTTTTCCCCATTTTTATTTGGACTTTCTGATTTGATTTTTTAATTCCTTTTTTAATTCTTTTAGCACCTGAGACCAATTCCCAATTTTCTTTGAAGTTTTGCATGTGGTTGTGTAAATCTCACTGTCTCCTACTGACTCTATACCTTGATTTTTTTCTCCATGGAAATTTTATATGTTTAGGTATTTCTATTGCTATTTGCTCATTTCCCCATTTTTTTTTTTGTTGTGTAGCCTGGGAGTTATGAAAACTAATGATTCTGTCTGTTCTGTTGATGGCTTTCAGGACTCAACACTCTGAGCTACTTTGCCAAAGGGATAGGGCTTCACATCAGTGCAGTCTTGAAAGAGACAAGTACTATGGACTTCTAGGTGTCACTCAGGACTGGTGCCAAGGCTTGGGAATTCAAGGGGTATGTGTGTTGGGTGCTCTGTCTTTGTTGTAGGCAGGGTCCCAGAATTCCAGAGCTGGCCTAAGCCTTGGTACCTGTTGCAATAGGTGGAGGTTTGGTCAATGTAGGAGCCTGCTATGTCGCAAAGACCATTCTTTTTCCAAAAGATATCATAACAATATTCTTAGGGATAAGGTACAATAATTCTCTATGGGCACCACAGTTTGACTGATGAGTTAAAGAAATAGAAGGTAAAGTCTGCTAGCTGCTGCCCCATCCCCAATTTCCTTACATCTCAGTTTCCCACCATTATAAGATAGTCTCTTTTTTATCCTCTTAATACCTCCAGGTTTGGTGTTTGAGTCCCTATAGCTATGGACAGAGCCCCAGTCTATCTTACAGTAGTGTGCACCTTCTTGGATTTTTCTTTTAATTAGGCTTTTATGAGATAGTTTCTCTCATTTCTTTTCTTGGTATTTTCATCATTCTTCTGTCTTGGCTATCTGTTTCTCTCCAACCCCCATTTTAAAGTGGACTAATGACGACAGCTACAAGGCAGCAGTAACCTCTATTTATGCCCACGTGAAAGCATCTTTCCTTAGAGTGGAGAACCTGACCACTAGGCAAGCTCTTTTTATTTCTCACAGCGTCTATCTCTATGAACACCTGTAGCTCTCCAAATAGCAAGAGAAATTGAAGTTTTCTTGCACTCTGACCTTAATTACCAATTTCAGAGGCTTCAATAATCCTTTACTTATTGCTAAATGGGTAATGTGTAGAATCTTGATGACTTCCAGGGGATCATAAGATTTAGAACTTGAAGGAACTTTAATCTAAACCTTCTCACTTTTCAGGAGATGACATTGAGTCCCAAGAGAGTCAGTAACTTGTCTAGGGTCATTCAGACAGGAAGTATAAAATCTGGCTTGAGGAGCCAGATCGTGGGATTAAAATACAGGTCAAGATTAGAGCTGGAAGGCAGCTTAGAGGTACTCCACTCTAATGCCCTCATTCACCCAAGAATGCTAAGTGATTTGTTCAAGTTTATATGGGTAATATGCATGAGGCAGAATCCTTTGACTTGAGAGTGATTGTTCTACTTTATCATTTTCCCTAACCACAAACTCCTCTGTCCAGAGGAATTAATTTATTAGTCTAGGACTATTATTATTGCCTATTCAGTGAAGAAGAGTCCAGCCCTGTGCTGAGTTCTCTCATGGTTATGGTGAATTGGTTGAGTTACTTCCTTTGGAACTGGTTATGGGGTCTAAGGAAAGAGAAAGGATAATTGGGAAGAGAATGATTCTGTTTTTAGAAAAAAATGTATTTCTCTATTTGGTTTTCATATCATCTGCAATTTCCAATTAATCTTTCCCTGTTTCCTTTCCCAGAAAACAATTCTTTATAATAAAGAATTAAAAAGAGATGAAAAAAATCAAAACTAATCAACATGTTGAAAAAGTCTGATGTTGTATGCAAAATACCACACCCTTAATCCCTCACCTCTGCAAGTAAAGGGGTGAAGTGGCTGAAAAGAATGATTTTTATATATCATAAATTTAAGACTTTCCTGGTTCTTCCCCTACTTATCCTATCAGTTATGAGCACTAACATATCTCACTATTGACTCATACCGAGTTGTAGCTCATTAAAATCCCCAGGTCCCTCTCACAGAAGTGGTTTTCTAGCATTTTTTCTCCAATATCATACTTTCACTATATTTTTTCGACCTTAAAGGCAAGGCTTGAAATTTAATACGGCTAACTCATGGAATCATTGATCTCCAGTTGGAAGATATCTCAAATGTACTGACATCTATTCATAGTATCATAAATCTGAGGCTAGACAAAACCTTAGACCTTGGAATTCAAACATTTCATTTTAAAGATGAGGAAACTGAGGCCCAGGAAAGTTAGATGACTTGTCTAAGGTCAAATAGATAGCAAAGTTCAGAGATGAAATTTGAATCCAGATTCTATATCTAGAGTATTACCTATTGTGCTGTGCTGCCTAAGCTTTCTGAGGGCTGGAATTATTTTTGTTCTTGCATCTCCAGTGCCTAAAATAGTGCTTGGCACTTAATAAACTTATAACAAATGTTTATTGAAGGAACACATGTGTTCATGAATGAGTGAATGAATGAATCAAATCTCATTCTCTGATCCTACCTACTCCAGGGAAGTCTAGTAGCTCCTAATTCTCCATCTCCATAGGGACACTGAATGCTCTAAGTCGACTATCTTATAAATCCTTGTCCAAAAGGGTAAGTACTATATACCATTGGTTGATTTTTAATGGTGTGAGGGGATGAAAGTGCCACTTACATATTTTATTTATTTATTTATTTATTTCAAAGGCCCAGATTCAACTCCACTAACCAAATCAATGCAATGATAAGGCTGAAATCGACAATAAACCTACCAATAGGAAACCCCCCCAACATGGTGCATTAGGAGGCTAGTTAAGAGCAGAATGTGGTATAAATCTCAGCCTTATAGGTGTGCTGAAAAAGTTAATAGCTTCCAAAGAGCTGGGATCAATACTAGAATAGATGTGCTGACTTACACACTGCACATAATTTACATTTCAAATCAGCTCCTCCTTGTGAGCTGCCCCATGCCTTGAATTCTGTGATTTCTGTTGATTGAATCACACTCCCCCTGTTATCTACCCCTCTCCTGGTTGGGAATTTGCACCACTTTCAATCATAAAGCTTGATGCTTGTCACAAAAGGCAGGATTGTGCATGGCTAACATCAAGAGTGAAGCGGAAAAGGAAAAAACAAATACACTTGTTATAGAATCAGACTGAAATTTCCTTCCTGAGTGACTTTGGGCAGGTTATTTAAACTTTCTGGGATCAGCATCTTCATTTATAAAATAATGGTAATGAACTCTGATGATGCCTTAATAAATGCCTAATAAATTCTAGTTGATAAATTGATTAATTGGCTAACTGAATTTCCTACTGTAGGAAAAAATAGAGACACAGAAGTAAACAGATCTTTGGGATAATCAAAGCAAGACCATAAATGGGTATAGTCGGGCAGCTCATTTCAATATAATAATCATTTATCAAGCACGTACCATATTATAAATGGGAGGCAAACTACTGTAATGTCTAGAGATTTGGCTTGGGAGTCCAAAAAATTTGAGTTCAAGTTCCATGCATACTAACTCTATCACCATGGTCAAAGCCCTAAATTTCTAAGGACTCCAATTAGTTCTCTACAATTATAAATTATAGATCATTTGCCTATCTACATCTGTGGAGGGAGTTTTGATACCAGTAATTTCCCACACCAATGGCTTCAGTACAAAGCTAGTTTTGATTCTCCACACAAGTGAGGGATCATTGACAAGAAGCTGTGTCACAGGTAACAATCTTTGGAACAGAGTGCAAAGTCAAAATAGGAATAACAGTGGCTGGACTCTGGATGTTCAGCTGGTGAGCTAAGGACCAAAGGCATGCTATTTCTCCTCTCTAGGCATGGTTCAAGCCAAAGCTCATGGCACTAGTAGACCTGAGGGAAATAGGGCTCCAAGTCCAATTCCATAAGTAGTTCTGAGTGTTCTAGTTACTCTGGGGCCAAAAGTAGAAGCCTGATCTATACTTATGCAAAGGGCCAAAGCATCATAGGGATTCAGGATTTGGAACTGGAGCTAGCCAGTTGATGGGTTGATTTTATTGCAAATATTCCTCTTGTTTTGACATTGGGGAAATGCATACATCCTCTCAAAGGAACTCTAGCCCCGAATATTGGGAAAATCTGAAAGGCTTCCTTTAATGTAACTAGTGTTGTTCCCTAGTTGACTCTATACAAAGAAATTAAAGACTTTGGGTGGCTCTCCAAGAGAATCACATTTTACATCCCTAGCATTTTGCACAGTGCCTGGCACAAAGTAGATGTTTAATAAATATTATTGACTGACAAGGCTTTGAAGCTCCAGTCTTGAGTGAGTAAATTTTAGTTGCCTTTAAAAAAAATCATGATTAAGTAAGATAAGGCTAAGCATAAAAGAGTTGATATTCTAATTGGCAAAGTGTGAGAGAAAGTATGATAGAGTGGAAAAAGCCCTCGATTTGGAGTCTGAAGTTCCAAAAGACCTAGGCTTCAATGACCATTCTAACACATTAACTGTATGACCTTGAACAAATCCATACCACTGTTTGAGTCTTAGTTTCCTTATCTTCAAAATGGGATGTTTACATTAATTCATCTCAAGTCATGTCTAGTTCATTTGGTTCCCAACTCAAACACTTTATATTAGGTTTCCTAAAGTCTTTTCCAGATTAGAGTTTCTGTTGTGAGGCTCCGTCATTCTACACTCTGAATCCCCTATCATTTCTGACATTCTTTGTTTTAAGATCTCTCAGCTCTGAGAATCAGTGATTCTGGATTTTATAATTATCCAAGAAGGCTCTTACAGCCACAATATCTTTATCCAATGAACAAATTCTTAATGGCATTATTTCAGAATTAGCACTAAGTCAGGAAAGGAGAGATTCGGAGCACAAGACAACCTTTCTAGAGATGTTTAAATGGAGTCCTAGGACCTCTACTCTACCTATAGATGAGAGAAACACCCTCCTTCATGTTCTACAAATAGCTAGAAATGTAACTTAAAGGTTCACAGGGTCTAAAGGTTTAAGAACCTTCTCATTTTGTAGGGAAGGAAATAAGCCCAGAGAGGGAAAGCAAATTAGCCATGGCACATGTCTAATAAAGTGACTGCCTGTGTGAATAACAATCCTCGTTTTCCTTTTCCTCTCCCCACCTTCCTTTCTAGCACCCTGTTCTAAGTTTGTGCCCTAGTTGCAATAACCAGATCCTTGGCTTGTCCCCACAATTTCCCCTAGCCTATAGGTAGGTGACTTACTTGCACTGAGGCAAGGGTATGGAGAAATGAAACATACTGTGGTATAATGGAATTGGGGCAGCAAGGTGGCACAGTGAATAGAGTGCCAGGGCCTAGAGTTAGGAAGACATACCTTCCTGAGTTCATATGTGGCCTGAGACACTACCATGTTTGCATTGGTTTTATCTGCAAAATGAACTGGAGAAAGAAATGGCAAATAATTCCAGTATCTTTGCCAAAAAAAAAAACAAAACCCTAGGGTTTCAAAGAGTCATACACAACTGAAAAAACTGAATAACAACAAAATAATGAAGAGTGTAGATCTAAGAATATAGGCCTTGGAAATAGAAACTTTAGCCTCAAATTCTGGCTGTAATGCTTTTTAATTTGTCTGAGTCACTGTTTCCTCATCTGTAAAATAGGTATAATAGTTCTTTTACATCCTGACTTTCAAAATTATCATAAAGAAATCTCTTTGAAAAAAAAGTATTATAGAAATTTGATTATTTCTAAGTGAATATTTAGAAGTATTTAGACTATACAAGTGAATGTCCCTGGGTTTGGGATGGGTAGGAATTGGGGATAGGGTATTGTTGTGGTAAGAAGATAGCTCCTACTGAAATCTGGATAGCTAGACAAGATTATCTGAATCCTGCTTTATGCTGCTCCCTGTGCCCAAACCCCCAATACTTGGTCATCCACTGGGAGTAGATTTTTTTCACTATTGAACTCACAGGAAGAAAGCAGGGTTCCGTTTGAATCCAAAGGAGAAACATTGGTAATATCACTTTGGACACCAGTAAGCCAGTGAGACAGAGAGGTCCTGAAACTTTGCATAAGAAATCTGGGATCATGCATATCTTGTGGTGCAATCAGCTTATCTATAAATTGACAAACCTTTACTATACCTTTATTCTGTGTAGGCATTTGCTAAGTCCTGATGATTTAAAAAAAGATGGAAATGATTCCTGCCTGAAAGAAGCTAATATTCATTTTTTTAACTCTTATCTTTCATGTTAGTATCAATAGTGTGTGTTGATTCCAAGGCAGAAGAGAGGTAAGGACTAGACAATGGGGGGTCAAGTGATTTTTCCAGGGTCATACAGTTAAGAAGTGTCTGAGGTCAAATTTGAACCCAGGACATTTCATCTCTAGGCTTGGTTCTCTATCCACTGGGCCACCTAGCTGCCCTGACCTGCATTCTTTTTTTTTTTAACCTCCTAATTGTGATGACATTTATTTATTTATTTATTTATTTAAATTTGCATTGTCTTTATTTACATCTTGGAAATCAGGAAATATTACAAATTAGAGCTTGACTTATTGCTCTGCTGACATAAGAAACATAAGAAAGGAAATAGAAAGAAAAGAAGAAGAAAGAAAATAGACATAAGAAAGTAATAGTGAACATATTTGACACGCAGAATAAACTTAAAAGTATTGTTGAGTTGTTGAAGAATCAGTTGTTGAACATTTATTAGAATGTGCAAGGCTTGGCTAGATGACCTCTGAATTTCTTTCTAGCTTTTATTTATTTATTTTTAAAATATATTTACATTTATTTATTTATTAGGCTGTGAACCATGGGTAGATGATCAAGAAAATAGAAGTTATCTATCAATACAAGTAGAATGTAAGCTACTTAAGGACAGAGATTCTTTTACTTTTACATTTGTAATATTTTCACATAGGACTTTTCTTTAAATTTTATAATATTTTATTTGATCGTTTCCAAGCATTATTCATTAAAGACAAAGATCATTTGCTTTTCCTCCCCCCCCACCCCCAGTAGGTGATGACTATTATTTAATTTTAACAAGTCATGCTGGAACCACTGTAGATTCTTCCCTGTGCCCAATTACATGTAAAAATAGTTTCCAACATTTTTCAAAGAATATTGAGTCTCAAATTCTCTCCTTCCCTTTCTCCCTCCCCTCAATCCCTCCCTCCCTTTGAGATGGTAAGCAATCTTATATAGATTTTACATGTGCAATCATGTAAAACATTTTTTCATATTAATTTTTTTGTGGAAGGAAACTCAAATAGAAAAAAAAATTAAGAAAGTATAAAAAGGTTACTTTGGTCTTGATTCAGACTCAATTCTTTTCTTCTAGAAGCAGATGACATTTTTATTTATGAGTTCTTGGGGATGGTATTAGATCATTGTATTGCTGAGAATAGCTAAGTTATTCATAGTTGTTCATTGTAAAGCATTCCTGTCACTGTTCAGTGTCCTCCTGGTTCTGCTTATTTCATATGGCTTCAGTTCATGTAAATCTTTTCAGGTTTTTCTGGCCCTTCCTTGTCATTTCTTATAACACAATACTATTCCATTAAAATAATGAAGTATAATTTACTTAGACATTCCTCAATTGATAGGCATCTCCTCTACTTTGCAAATCTTTGCCCCTCTAAAAAGAGCTGCTTTAAATATTTTTTTGTACATATGGTGCCTTCCTCTTTTTTTCTCTTTGGTTTATTATTATTTATCTAATATCAGCATTGCTGGGTCAAAGGGTATGTACTATTTTATATCCTTTTGTGCATACTCCTGACATGCACTAAGGGGGATATTCTCATATGGGAATTCCTTATGCCAATGAAATCACTGGTAATGTTCCTATTCCTGTATGATGCTGTTGAGGGTAACTTAGGATCATAGATTTGGAGTAAGACATGAGAGCCCATCCACTCAGGTATATCATTTTATAGTTGAGGAAAAGAGAGACAGAGAACTTAAGGAATTTCCCAAAGGTCACACAGGTAATGGCAGAACCACGATTCACACCCAGGTCCTGTGACTACTGATAGAAGGCATTTTCCATTGCACTATGATTGTGTGGGGTGGAAGGTAGGACTAAACTGCCTCAAGGGTCCTTTCTGACTCTTAGATTCTAGAATACTTTGACATTTTCTTCACCTGACCCGGCTCAATATTTCCTCCACTCTTGGTTGGGCAACTTTGGCTCTGGTCCAGAGGCCTATAGAGAGCTCTGGAAAGACTCTGAATAGTGCTTGGATGGAGGAAACAACATCCTTCCTGACTAGTACTAAGCACCTGCTCCTACCCTGAAGCCCCAAACCCAGGGGATTGTCATTGCCAAATTAACAGCCAAAGTGAGAATTTGCAAATGGACGAATTCCAAAGGCTAAAAGCCTCCTGGGACAGTGGTTTGCTAGGCTCTGAGACATTTCATTCTGTGGAAAAGCACCAGCCTTGGAATCAAGAAGCCTGGGCTCCTCTCCTGGGTGGGATACCAACAAGCTATAGCCAACATGAGCAAATCTCTATCACCTCTCTCAGCCTCACTTGCTTCATTTGTAAAATGGAACCAACTACCTATCTCTCAGCAGTATTGTGAGGAAATCTATTGACTGTAAATTACCATAGAAAAGGAAGTTATAACTATGATAATTTGATCAACTAGCCTAACCCTTGGCTGAGACCCTTGCCAGGGAAAGAAGGAGTGTGAGGCAAAGTCAAATTCTCCTCAGAGAAATAGACTTCCTAGACTGGTGAGTCATGTTCATTTCAGACAGTGCTGATTTTTTCATCTTAATTATTTTCTTCTTAATTAATTTTTCTCCTTAATATACTGACCATATTACACTGTATATTGAGATTATCTATCTATCATCTATCTGTCTACCTATCTATCTATCCATCCATCCATCTATCATCTATCTATCCTCTTTCAATCTCAGTTTCCTCATCTATAAGATGGGAATTATTAACTCCCACTTTATATGAGTTTACATTATTAAAAGCTGTTATTCCTTGGAACTTTTCTGTTTCTGTTGAGGGCCTCATTATTCTACTTGTCACTCAGGTTCCCAAGTTTAATGTCTCCTCATTTTCTCTGACCACATAAACCAACAATCACTTTTCAAATCTAAAAACGAAAAGTCAATATGGTATACTATAGTGGATAGAGGACCAGCCCTGGAATCTGTAAGACCTGAGTTCAAGTCTTGCTTCTGGCATATTCTAGTTGTGTGACTTCAACCAAACCATTCAACCTATGAGCACCCCAGTTAACTCTGAGACTATGAATTACTGATTTGCATCAGTGAAGCAAGAGCCCACCATGGGAATTTCCTAGATGAATTAAACCCCAAGTTGGAATGGGTATGGGAGAGCAAAGAAAAGAGAATAATTTTTTAAAATATTCTCCTCAAAGAGTTGTAGTGAGGAAATATTTTGTAATCATTATGATAATAGATTGAAAGGAGGGAAGTTGGGTGCCTCAGTAGATTGAGAGCCAGGCTCAGGAGGTTCTGGGTTCAAATCTGGCCTCAGACACTTCCCAGTTGTGTGACCCTGGGCAAGTCACTTAACCCCCATTGCCTACCTCTTACTACTCTTCTGCCTTAGAACCAATACACAGTATTGATTCTAAGGTGGAAGGTAAGGGTTTAAAAAATAGATTGAAAGTTGAGAAAGATATTAAAAGCCATCTCATACAAATCCTGCATTTGAACGATGAGAAAACTAAGATGTAGAAAGGTTAAGTGAGTTATCCTGGGTCACATAGCTGAGACAGAATTTAAACACTGGTCTTCTTGACTTCCAGTGCTCTGTGCAGTTTGACATACCAGGCTTATAGAAACACATAGAAACAAAGAATATTTAATCTAAGTTTCTGCTGAGAGGAGTGTATAGACATGAGAATGGAGTCAGTAACTCATAGGAGCAGATGAGATCTGTTTAGGAATTAATTTTGCTTTAACACAAATGATAGAGATAGGAAGGAAGGAAGGAAAGAAGGAAGGAAGGAAGGATGGATGGAAAGAAGGAAGAAAGAAAGGAAGGAAAGAAGAGAAGGAGAGAAGGAATGATGGAGAGAATGAGGGATGGAAGGAAAGAAGGAAGGCAGGAAAGAAGATTGGGAAAAAATCTGTGGAATCCATTCTTAACTGGTGTCCACTAGACTCCCAAGATATCCATAGAGGAGGGAAAGAATTCTTATTTTCACTACTAATCACTAATTGAAATTTAGCTTTTAAATTTTGAGATTAGGTCCATCAGTTTTACCAAATTGCCAGAGTGACCCAGGACATGAATATATACACCCAAATAATTAAGAACTTCTTCCTTAGGGCCTGGCAGTTTAATGACCCACAGCATATGAGAAGAAAAGGAATTCTCCAAAAAGAAATCTCCAAAGAATGATGGAGGAACAGTCATTTAGAGACATGCGTTAGCCCCTTTCCCTTCTATTAAGCATGTTTTTGAACGGAAACTTTCCTTTAGTTTATTAAGAATGACTGACTCCCTTTTAAATTTCATAGTTCCTTTTAAAACTAAAACTCTAGGAAATGTGTTGCTCTAAAGAGAAATCTCTCTGGGAAACTCCATTGTGTTCCTCTGGAAACACCAGTTCACATCCATAAGGATGGATAGTGGGGTCTTTATTTGCCCTATCTAGGCCTTGGGTCTCCCTGCAGGGGCCTTCACTGGCCTCAGCAGTCTGTTCTCTGAGTCTCTAAACATTAGTCTATGCTTCCTCTTTGTCCTTAATGACCATAGCCAGGGGGTAGTAGTTTTAACTACCAAAGAGGCTGGTTTGTATCCAACTTGTATGGAGAGGCATAAATTGGCATTCCACATAGAATAAAAAAAAATCTCAGCAATTATTAAAAGATTCTTATCTCTTGCTCCCTATGTGGATAATGAGAGCCTTCTCTGTTGGACTGAGACAGCCTGTCTCTGCACTCACTTAATGAAATGGGCCCAAGTTTGCAAATGAGCCTGGCCCTGGCTCCCCATATAACCTCTGCTTGTCTAGTTGTACATCAAACCTCTGGCTTCTGTCTTTTCTTATGAACAGTCCGTAATCATGGCAGCTCCCTGCCCCTCATTTCCTTTCTCTTTTGACAAATGGGCCTTCCATGAGCATGGGTTTGGCTGGGTTGCCAGTGACCTCCGCAGCCAGGCTGTTTGGTGGGTCTTCCCTTCTCTCCCTCCTGCTTACAACTTCACCTTGTTAAAATGCACTGAACTAAAACAAACATCATTCCAGTGCCAAGTACCTCCTAGGAGGTGGCACTGCTGAGACTTTGAAAGAGGAGCCAAAGGGGAGTAGAAGTTAACAATAACTCTGAGGTCAGGGACTCTGTGCTTTTGCTTTGCTTTGTTTTAATCCAAATCCCCAGTGTCTGAAAGTCAGTATTAGATAGAAGGTCAGGGGAAGAGGTGGATTCGAGTCTGCTCAGATCCACATTCTATATGTTTGTTAAGGATCAGCTAAAGTAGATCAGGCATAGTAGGAGTTACATTTTCTACTCCTTCCCTTCCCCACACAGGTACCTTGGCTTGAAGCTCAGCTTCTGATTCTTTGGGACAAAGAACATATGAGTTTGGGGCTTGGGACCTCCTGAGACCCAAAAGAACTTCCCTGGAAGCTGCCTGGAGTAGGTGTTAACAAGCCCTCTTTGATAGGAGAATGCATAGGACAAATGTGCTTGCTTGGACTTCTATTTGGTCAAAATGATTATTTACCCCAGTCCTTGGCCTCTGAGCCTTCTATTGTGACAAACAAGGCTATCCCTAGTGCTAGGAAAAATGCATGTAATTGAAAGGCTCTAGTGCAATAAAAAGGGCAACCAAGTGACACAATGGATGGAATTCTGGGCTTGGAGTCAGGAACACTCATCTTCCTGAGATCAAATTCTGCCTCAGACACTTAGTAGCTGGGAAAATCCAAAAGTGGGGACCCTGGGAAAATTGCTTAATCTTGTTTGCCTCAGTTTACTTGTCTTTAAAATGAGTTGGAGAAGGAAGTGGCACACTGCTACAGTATCTTTGCCAAGAAAACTCCAAATGGAGTCACAGAGAGTCAGCAGGACCGAAAATGACTGAACAACAAAGTGTAATGACATTGGTTTGGAAAAAGCATCCCAGATAGCACAAGCAGCATTGTAGGAAGCATCGGTTAGTAGCCAGGCAGTAATGCCCTGGCCTACAAGCAGCAGTGAAGCATTAAGTTGGGGCCTTGGTGCTCTGATGTACAAATAGTTGCACAGGACCATAGACAGATCAGGCAGCAGCCAGGCCATAAGGAAGAAAGAAGGTAATCCCCTTGATGGTAGGCAGCAGCTCAAGTCTCAGTAGAGTAGATAACAACAAAGACCCCAGTAGAGCGACATCCTAGGTAATGAGAGTGGGTACCGCAGAAGACAACATCAGTATCAATCCAAAATCTAAGATTCTAGCACCTGAGTAATGGTCTACTCATTAGCTTTGTGATCTTGAGTGAATTACTTCCATAACTGGAACCTTGGTTTCCTTCTCAATAAAATGAGAGGGATGAGTGGCCAAGGCAAGCTCTAAAGACCTTTGTAGATCTGGCATTCTATGGCTAGTCCCCATGGCAGGAAAGCAAAGGCAATGCAGTCAAAAGAGTATTGAGCTCAGAATCAAAGGACCTCTGTTGACACCAAGACTCTGCTCTTTACTTCCCTGGCCATGTCACTAGATCTCTCTGAGGGTCCCTTTTCCCATCTGCAAAAAGTGGGAACATAGGTGCCGAACATGAAGTTTCCTTCTAACTCTCAGTCTGTAAAGTGATCATCTCTATACATCATATCCTTTGCTAAGACCCAATTCTTTCCCCTACTTCCATTCAAGAGCCATAGGGATTTATAGTGATTTCTTCTTCAGAAGAAGAAATCTTCCATTAGTTTGATTTCAAGATCCTATCTTGTCAGTATCCACATACTCTTCCTTTTTCAAATAACTCCATGGCAACAATAATAAGAGTTATTTAGAGAAGACTGCTCCAAAATGTGGCCCCTTGATTTTTTTTCTTTATAGATTTATCCGCTGACCAAATATTTCTCCCATTGAAGGGTGCCTGTGAGGCCCCGGCATCCTATGGCTTGTGAGGCTGACTCTTTTGATAAGTATATCCATTCATCCTATAGCTGAGATCATCATATTTCACTAAATAGGGATGTAGAGTGGTTCTCACCCTCTTGACAGTTTTATTGTCCTGAAAGTTAATAGGCACACTTGGTCCTCATGGTTTGGTGAATTAAAAAAAAAAATACTTGCAAGTTGAAACTAGTTTAGTTTCTGGGGAACTCCAGCCCCAAAGAGAATTTCTAGCCCACACAAAAGGGTTTGAAACATTTGGAACATTTAGTTTTTCCCAGCAAATATTAATAGGATTTTGCTAATTAGCAAAAAAAAAAGTACAGGCATCAAGAAGCAGTAAAAGAATTCTTGTCTAGAAATCAAAAGATGTGCATTTGAAACTCATTTCCAGAACTTTAACTAGGGATTTGGAGGAGAATAGGAGTTTTGCCTCAAGGTGTCAAACTTTAAAGGGTGTTGGTGGCACTATTATTTCATCAGCCGGGAATAACTGAGCTTAGCACCTAGTTAGCAAGAATTTTGGTTCAAATGGGAACTAAGGTATGGCATACTCCAGAGGCTGAAAGCCCCACTTCTCTAGCCTATTATCACGTCCTGCACTCCCCATCTCCAACCAAGGCCAAGTCCCCAGCAGGTTTCTGAAAGTTTTTTTATGGAATTTTTCCTGAGCAAGTCTTTAAGATTCTTGGTATTAAAATGCCTAATTACATCTGCTGGGCTCAGCCCAGCCATGATTTTGTGGTTTGTGTAGCTTGGAGCCTAGGAGAAGTAGGGCCCCACTCAGGACCTCAGTTTCTAGTTCTGTAAAAGGAAGGGAGTGGTCTGCATGTCACTGAAACAGGAGTCAAGGCCTCTAGGACAGGGATACCCAAACGATAGCCCACAGGCCACATGCGGCCCCCGAGGCCATTTATCTGGCCCCCACTGCACTTCCAGAAGGGGCACCTCTTTCATTGGTGGTTAGTGACAGGAGCACTGAATGAGGCGGTGCCGCAAAGGGTGCCATATCTAACGTACAGTGCTACTTCTGGTGACATAATCCTTTGCACGGTGCCTTGTCAGAACAAGGGTATTCGCACTGTGTATACTGGGGGAGGGGATTCCACACTGTGTATAGTGGAGGCAGTGAAGGGTCTGTGCAAGGTGTGACAGGCCCATCACAGCCAGCTCTGCAGCCTCCGCTATCCCACACTGCGTATACAGATTTTAGTTGTTTTTATTTTAATAGTTCGGCCCTCCAATGGTCTGAGGGACAGCGAACTGGCCCCCTGTGTAAAATTTTTGGGTACCCCTGCTTTAGGATTATTTATGTCTAGACTTGAAAGAGATTCCATTTGGTTTTCATTCTGTCATTCTCACCACTTCATTCTGATTCTCCCAACTATGAAAAAGGCTCTAGTAGTAACATGCAAGCAACCACAAAAAACGATGCCTCTCTTTCCAGTTTGGTTCCCCACTCTGGTTCTAGAACCTCTTTTTTTTTCTTTCTCAAGGGCCAGACATATCTGTTATGCTTCAAATTCAGGGGAGAGGGAAGGAGGGAATGAGCTTACTATTTGTCAGACACCATTGCTAAGTGCTTTTTTTTTTAACAAATATATTTTTCATTTCATTTTAAAGAAAGGATTAGAAGTTCTGTTCTAGATTGACATCTTAACATGTAGCTTGGCAATATCCACATTTCTAGACTTATATGCATCCTACTATCTTAAGTAGGGCTACTTAGACTATAAACAGGATTGGATTTGATGATGTCTAAAAGCCCTTCCAGAGCCAAACACTATGATCCCATAATTCTTTTCCTCACCCTGTCCAGATACTGTATAAATGCCTGCCGTGGCCATAGGAGCAATCAAGAAAGAGGGTATAAATATTAGATGTGTGCTCATCTTCACCACTAGACAAATAACTTTTTATTAATTCCAGTAGTATCTTTTTAAGTATGGCTATCACTATTATTTCCTAAAGTGAATTCAGCATAACTTGAGTCAGAGTAATTCAGTTCAACAAATATTTATTTTTAAAAATAAATTTATTTATTTTCAACATTCTTTTCTTTTTCATATTTTTGTGTCCTAAATTCTCTCCCTTCTGTTCCTCTCTGATCCACTGAAAAGCAAGCACAATGACATCAACTATACAAATGGAAATCATGGAAAACGTGGAAAGCATAAAAGGTAAAAAAAAAAGAGGAAACAGGAAAAATATGCTTCAATTTGCACTCAGAGTTTATTAGTTTTCTATGTGGAAGTGGATAGCATTTTTTCATCACAAATGCTTTGGAACTCTCTTGAATTATTTTATTGAACACAGCAGCCAAGTCTTTCACAGTTGATCATCATTATAACATTGCTGTTACTGTGCATGATGATTGACGGGTTCTTGCTTCATTCTGCATCAATTCATATAGGTCTTGTCACATGTTTTATTTTTCTTAAACCTTCTCCCCTTCTCATTTCTTATAGCACAATAGTACTCCACCATCATATGCTGTGATTTGTTCAAACAATATCAAATTGAAGGTCACCTCCTCTCTTTCCAAGTCTTTGTCTCATAAAAGATTTGCTATAAATATCTTTGCACATATAAGACCTTTTCCTTTCTCTTTGGGGTACACATCTAGTAGTATTATTGCTGGATATAGTTTTTTAGCCTTTTGGTCATAGTTCCAAATTGTTCTCCAAAATTATTGGTCCCATTCACAATCCCACCAAAAGTTTATTATTTAGTAGTAAACCTACTTTCTATTATCCTCTCCAGCATTTATCATTTTTAATAGGTGTGAGATAGTACCTCAGAGTTGTTTTAATTTGTATTTATCTAATAAATTGGGATTTAGAACATTTTTTATATGACTATGCATAACTTTGATTTCTTCTTCTGAAAAATGCCTATACAATCCTTTGATCATTTAACAATTGTGGAATAGTCCTTATTTTTATTAATTTGGTTCATTTTCTTATATATTTGAGAAATGAGGATTTATCAGAAAAAAATTCCTGTTAATTTTTTAAAGTATTTTTTCTCATGGTACCTTTTTAGTAAAATTCAATTTCCCTTATTATCTCTTTTAATTCAAATATTTTTGTTTTCTCTGAAATCATAATTGCTACACTTTCCTTTTTAAATTTGATTGAAGTATAATAGATTCTGCTTCAGTCCTTTAACTCTATGTGTGTCTTTACCTTTTAAATATATTTCTTGTAAGCAACATACTGTTGGATTTTGGTTTCTAATTCATTCTATTGTTTTAGTTTATGGGTGAGCACATTCCATTCTCATTTCCAATTATGATTACTATCTGTATATTTCCCTCTATCTTATTTTCTTCTTTTTATGCTTTTCTCTTTTTATCTTATCCCTCTTCAAAAATTTGTTTTGTTTCTGACCACTGCTTCCTTAATTCTTCCTTTCTTTTATTTTCCCCTCCCCATATGTATCATTTCCTTCTCCTTCTGCTTCCTTTTTCGATAAAATATATTTTTATGCAATTCAGTCTTCCCTCTTTGAACCAATTTTGTTGAGAGTGAGGATCAAACTTTGTCTGTAACCCTGTTCTTCCCCCCCTCCTTTATAAAAGTTCCTCTTTATATGCTTCTTTTATGTAAGAAAAATTTCTCCTTTCTACCTCTCCCTTCTCCTCATCCTTCCCTCTTTCTCACTCCATTTTTTTTAGATGGTCTCACTCAGATCCATGTTTTCTGTTTATGTAGTCTCCTAAATAATAAAGTTCTTATGAATTATAAGTATCCATTTTCCATATGTAAACAATTTAACTTTATTAAATCATTATTTCTATGTCATATTTACTTTTTTATTTTTCTCTTGAGTCTTATATTTGAATGTAAAATTTTCTATTCAGCTCTAGTCTTTTCATCAGGAATGCCTGAAAGTCCTTTATTTCATTAAATATCAATTTCCCCCCAAAAGGCCCATACTAGGTTTTGCTAGGTAGATTCTTAGTTGTAATCTTGGCTACTTTCTCTTACAGAATATCATTTTCCAAGCCCTTCTCCATTAATATGGAAGCTGTTAATCTTGTGGCTCTTGATTGTGACTCCATGATATTTGAATTATTTATTTCTAACTGCTGCAATATTTTTCTCTAACATGAAAGCTCTGGAATTTGGTTATAGTATTCCTCTAAGTTTTAATTTTGGGATCTTTCTCAGAGGCAATTGCTGCATCTTTCAATTTGTACTAGGATAGCTGCACAACTTTCCTTGATATTTTCTTAAAATTTAAAGTCTAGGATCTTTTTAAATTGTGGTTCTTACATAGTCCCAATAATTCTTAAATTATCTCTCCTCAATCTATTTTCCAGGTCTATCTTTTTCCTCTATCTTTTTTTTTTATTCTTTTGACTTTGTTTTATCTTTTCTTGATGTCTGCTGAATTCATTAGCTTCTACTTGTCCAATTCTAACTTAAAATTAAACTAAAAGAGATACAAAAATTCACTGAAGAAATAAGGTTTTCTTCAGTAGGCTTTTGAATCTCCTTTTCAACTTGACCTATCCTACTTTTTATTTAAATTTCTTTCTTCCAGATTTCATGTTGATACAATTTTTAATATTCATTTTCTGACATTTTGTAATCCATGTTCTTTTCCTCTCTTCCTCAACTCTCCTCTCCCAAAGAAGGCAAGTAATATGACATAGCTTGTATATATGCTATCATATAGTACATATTGCTCTATTCCTCATGTTATGAAATAAGACAAATTATTTATACTAAAAAAATTCATGGAGGAAATAGAAGAATGGTATGTTTCAATCTGCATTTGGATTCCATCTGTTCCTTTATGGTATTATATATTCTTTTCTCTCATGAGACCCTTAGAGCTGTCCTGGATCATTGCCTTGTTGGTAATAATTAAGTCATTCACAGTTGATCAGCATATATTATTATTATTATTGTGTGCAATATTCTCCTGGATCTGCTCAATTCACGTTGCATCACTTTATATAAGTCTTTCCAGGATTTTTTCATTTCTTATGGCGCAATAGTATTACTTTACAAGCATACACTACAAATTGTTCAGCCATTCCCCATTTGATTGACAACCTTTTAATTCCCAGTTCTTTTCCACCACAAAAGAGTTCTATAAATATTTTGGAAAATATATTTTTTCCATTCTCTTTAATCATTTCAGGAAATTAACCTAATAGTGGTATTACTGAATCAAAAGGCATGCATGATTTTATAACTCTTTGAATATAATTCTAGGTTGCCTTATTTTTTAAAACCTTGTTTCTTCAGTGAATTTTTGTATCTCTTTTAGTAATGTAAGGGAGAAATGGGGTTAATTTTTAAAGGGTTGGACTTGATTATTTAAGAGTGTTGGTCACTAGAATTCCAAAGAGATTTTATTTACAATTTATTTACAAAATGTAGAAAGAGTGAAGCAATAAATCAGAGAGAGGATAAGGAAAGTATCTAGCCTGGGCACTAGGCAATTTACTCCCAGCCCCTCCGGGCAAGGAGAATTGTTTTCAGCCAGCCCCAGCAAAAGCAGAGGACCAGGAAGCCTCTCTCAAGAGTAGGTCTTTCCTGAGGCCAGTATCTTCAGAGAAAAAGCAGCAGTTAAGAGTCAGTCTTTCAGTCACTACATGTCAGTCCAGTCAGCAGATTATTATTTTTTTTTAATCAGCCTCACCAGGAAAACAGGGTTTCAGGTCCAGTCAGGAGACTCTTCTGCCCTTTTTCACCAGCCTCAACTTGAAAGCATGAAGAATTGAATTCTCACAGGAAGTAACAGCTCCTATTAAAGACATTTTCTCTAACATCACTTCCTGTGTCTTCCCCTAATTCTATATCTACTGATCACAGTTGAAGTCCTGTTCTAGGACAGCCCAGAAGGCAGTTAGTTGATTTTGATTCATTACCCACTTTCACACACATAGGTCAAAGACCTCCCACTTCATGATTAAGTGGGGTTTTGACACTTTTGGTGATTAGATCTAAATGGTCAGATCTTCATACTTAACTTTTAAGTACCATGTTTATACTTCTGGGGATTAAATCTAAAAATAGACAAGGATTACAATTTAATCTTCACAATCAGGGGAAAGTTAAGTATTTTCATTGTTATAATCAGGGAAAAGTTAAATTTAATCTTCACAGTAGTAAGCTCTTTAAGCAAGTTTTTAAGGTATTCTTTTTAGTATTTCTTTATGTATCTTGTTTTTCTAAGTTGTTAATTATCTTTTCATAATTCTGTTGCATCACTCATTTTCCTCCAATTTTTTCCTCTACCACTCATCTTTTTTTAAACAATTGCAAGGATTCCTATTGGGCTTGGATTCAGTTAGCATTTTTATATGAGACTTTTCTTGAATCTATTTTCAAATTGTTGTCTTCTTTTGAATTTATAACTTGTTCTTCCCTGACACTGACTGTAGTACTTCTTCATTGTTAAATTATTTTTCTGTAGTTTGCTCATTTTCCAAGAATATTTTTTATCTTTGAACTTAATATAAATTTGGAGTCTGCTCACCTAGGGATGGGGTGATACAGTCCCAAGCTTCAGGCTTTTTTTGTGTTCCTATTTTTTGTAATTAGTTCTTGAGGTTTGCAAAATTTCAGTGCTTCCAAAGTGAAATGATCTGTGGAAGTTATAGTCATTATTCTGCTGGACTATGTTCTGATCTGTAAGCAAATACAAGCACTTTTTTCTGTCCTGGAACTGTGATCAGAGTCTCTCTATTTCTGTGGCCTTAAGTGCTAGTACTTCCCTCTACACCAGAACTGCAACTTAGACTATATTGGAGCAATAAAGTTGCTAATCAATGTCAGCTGCTCCTACTGCAAAGAACTCCCTGTAATCTCTTTATGACAATTTGCCTAACAACTTTACCATCTCTAGGCTAAGAATTTGTAAAACTATTACTGCTGCTATTGCCACCATCTCTAAGGCCCACCACAATGTTTTGCTTCATGTGCTCTGGCCCACCCCCTCTCCTAGTGTGATAGACCTCTCTTGCTGATAAGCTTTTTTGATCTGGAGAAATGTCTCGCTTTGAACATTTGTTGACTGGTGCTCTATAATTTGATTTAAGGAAATATTTTAAAGACATTTGGAGGGGAATATGGGGGATCTTCACCTTGTTACTGCCTATATTCCCACAGCTTGGATCACTCAACAAACATTTGTTAAACTTCTATCAATTTCAAGGCCCTGTTCTATATCTTAGAGATTCAAAGACAAAAAGGAAAGGGACCCTGTGCTCAAAAGGATTATAATCTACTAAAGGAATACAACATGAACATTGATTAGTAAATATAAAATATATAAAAGTGTTAAACAAATCTATAAAGGAAGAGTTTGATGGAGTTGGAGAAGTCTTAAAGATAAGATGGCATTTGAGCTGTACTTTGAAGGAAATTAGGGAGTTTATGAGTCTTTGAAAAGAAAGAGATGTGTTGGAAATATATAAAAATGCTGATGACTTATGAGGGTTTATTTTGTATCCTGCAACTTTTCTAAAATTGTCGATTATTCCCACTAGCTTTTTAGTTGATTCTCTAGGATTCTTTAAGTAGACCATCATATCATCTGCAAAGAGGGATAGTTTAGACTCCTCATTGCCTACTTTAATCCCTTTAATTTCTTAAAAATTAATTTTACATTAATTTAATTTCTTTTCCCTCTCTAATTGCTACTGCTAGAGTTTCTAGAACAATGTTAAATAAGAGAGGTGATAATGGGCATCCTTGTTTCATTCCTGATCTTATTGGGAAAGATTATAACTTATCCCCATTGCAGATGATGCTTGCTGATGGTTTTAGATATATACTGTTTATTATTTTTAGGAAAGGTCCTTCTATGCCTATACTTTCTAGTGTTTTCAATAGGAATGAATCTTGTATTTTGTCAAAGGTCTTTTCTGCATCTATTGAGAAAATCATGTGATTTTTGTTGGTTTGCTTCTTGATATGGTCAATTATGTGGATGGTTTTCCTAATATTGAACCATCCTTGCATTTCTGTTATAAATCCCACCTCATCATAATAAATAAGCCACGTGATCACTTGCTGGAGTCTTTTTTGCTAGGATTCTATTTAAGATTTTTGCATCTGTGTTCATAAAGGAGATTAGTCTGTAGTTTTCTTTCTCTGTTTTTTATCTATCTGGCTTTGGAATCAGTACCATATTTGTGCCATGAAAGGAATTTGGTAGAACTCCTTCTTTGCTTATTCTGTCAAATAGTTTGTATTGTATTGGGATTAGTTGTTCTTTGAATGTTTGATAGAATTCACTTGAGAATCCATCTGGTCCTGGGGATTTTTCCTTGGGGAGTTCTTTGATGACTTGTTCAATTTCTTTTTCTCACGTGGGGTTGTTTAAGTATTCCATTTCCTCTTTCATTAATCTAGACAATTTATATTTTTATAGATATTACCCATTTCACATAGATTGTCATATTTATTGCCATATAGTTGGGCAAAGTAGTTCTTAATAATTATCTTAATTTCCTCTTCATTAGAGGTGAGGTCTCACTTTTTGTTGAAAAGAAAAAGAGTTCCAGACTTGGAATTCTTATTGAAAGGTTTAGAGGAGTCAGCTAGGTTGCTCAGTGGATTGAGAACCCAGCCCAGAGATAGTAGGCCCTGGGTTCAAATCTGGCCTTAGACAGTTCCCAGCTGTGTGACCTCAAGCAAGTAACTTAATCCCAATTGCCTAGCCCTTACCACTCTTCTGCCTTGGAACTAATACACAGTATTGATTCTAAGACAGATGATAAGAGTTTAGAGAAAAAAAAAAAGAAAAGCATAGAGATAGGAGATAGAATCCAGCACATGAGAAGGAGATAGCAGGCCAATTTGACTGGAACCCATTATATTAGAGGGACATAAACTGACCTAAGACTAGAGAGGTAGGGAGAAAGTTTATGAAGTGTTTCAAGTAGGAGTATAAGGAATTATAATTTTATCATGGAAACATAAATGTCATTGAATATTAAAAAATATATCTTATGGCCAGATTTGTGTTTTGGGGGTATCATTAAGGCAGCTGTATGTAGGATGGATTGAAGATGGGAGAAATTGGAGGCAGGGAAATTAATTAGGAAGCAAGTGCAGCAATCCAGGTGAAAGGTGATAATGGATCCAAACAGAGGAGAGGCTATGTGAGTGGATAGTGGGTAATGACAAATGTGGTATATATGGATCAAAATAGGTCCACATCTGTGGACAGCAAGGTGTCACGGTGGATAGAAAACTGGGTCTAGAGTCAGGAGGACCTGTGTTCAAATCCAACCCCAGATCCTAGATAGTTATGTGACCCTAGGTAAGACATTTTACCTCTGCCTACCTCAGTTTCCTTAGCTATAAAATATACACAATAATACTATCTAACTCCCAACATTGCTGAGAGGATGAAATGAGATGATATTTGTAAAGTGACAAGTCTAAATCATAGTAGGTATTTAATAAATACTTTTTGCCTTCTTTAAAGATGAGGATTGATGGAGAAAAGGGTAAGTCAAGGATGATTCCAACAATATGAATCTTGTAAACTTTTTTAAAAATAGGTTTTCTTCATCCTTTAAAAAGAGGATTTGAGTCTTTCTGATAGTTTAACAGTTGACTCTTTTCATAGGAAAAAAATACCTGCTCAATTCTGTATCAGTCACTTTACTAATCCTTTTAGCCCTCAGCAGACAACCCAACTCCTCTGCCTGGCATATATGTCTCTTCTTTTCAAAATAGACTGACTCCTTCTAGAAATAAAGATTCCAAAAGAACAGCTTAGAGTCTTGGTCTCATTAGAGACTTGGATGACAACTCTCATTGTTATCTCAGTGCAGTTTGCTTTGAACATCTTATGAGGAATCATAAGTAGTGATTGATCATAATCAAAATTTAATCACCAATCAGGCCTAGCAATTAACAATTCAGAGCACATTTGCATATATTTGATAAGTTGTGCCATCTTGGGAAGAAAGAAATTTTCTTGAATGGTATTGATTATGGAAAGTGAACCAGATGCTGAAATACCTATGACAATGCCTATTAGTACAATATTACTAAAGTGTGGCTGACAGATGCCGGAACATTTGTCAAGGTAAAGAGACAAGTACATGAAAGAGTCAAACAGAATAGTCTCAAGCTCCTCCATAAAATAAGAAGTGAAGTGATAACGCACTGCCTCCTACCAAAAAAAAAAACCAAACTTTTGTGGCTTCCCCACATGCCATTATTTCCCTGAAATTACTTTATTTTAAAAAAATGTGTTTGTGTGTATACACACATAGACACACACATGCATACAGGGAGGTTTTTTTTATATCTTTCTATTTCCTCTCTATAAAATATAAGATCATTGAGGGGAAGAACTGTTGTTTTTGTCTAACCTTAAAAAGTGCATAACATACAGCATTTTAGGATTTAGGGATCTGGGATTTTATGGAATAGGGAACTCCCAAGTGAGGAATTTCCCACTATAAATGTAGGTAAGCATATTCTCTACAACTAAGCGTTACCTAGAGCTTAAGTGTCAAATTCTAATAGAAATTGAGGAACTAAATCAGCCATAGTTGACTTTAAACCACATGGTAACATTGTATTCTATTGTGCTTCTAAATTTATTTTGTAAATATTTTGGGGCATCTAAAAGACCTGAGTTCGGATCTAGACTCAGATTTTGCAAACTGTGTGACCATACACAAGTCACATAATCTTCTTGCCTTAGTTTATTCATATGTAAAATGAATTGGTGACTTCCCAGTAAATATGGTGGCAGTCTAGATGCAGGACTTTTCCTCTCCTCACTACCTACTAATAATGACTACCTCAAAAAGCCAAAAAAAAAAGCCAAATTCATATGAACAAAGGGATTAAACACTAGGACACAGCATTGAAGGTGTGTGATTTGGGCATTTTCACACCATAAGGGGGTGAAAAAGCTTCCACCAAAATGCGAGCTGATCCACCCTCCCCCACCCCACCTACGGAGCCAGAGTCAGAGCCAACACATGCCAGAATCAGTGAGTGAGCGAGGAGCACCTCTGGGTCCTTGGCAGCTGACTAAGACCACCAAGGACCTACCCCCAAGAGCAGTGAGACCTGAGGCCCCAGCAGGCTGAGGACCACAGACCATGGGCATTGGCAGGGAGATAGCACAGAGAGGTGCAGCAAACAGTGGAAGCTGCAGAGAATCAAGAGCTGGCCTCAGCCAAAATCCTTGTTCCTTAGCTCCATACACAGAGAGCTTGCCCATCTCACTCAGATTTCTAACTGGAAAGGGAAGGAAAAACCACCACAGTAATGGCAAACAGTGCCCAGGAACAACAACTTCCCAACAACAAGAAAAACAAGAAGAAGGGGTTGACTCTGGATAATTTTTATGGAGGAAAAAAACTCAGGTTACAGAGGAAATAGAAAAGGAAATACAAATAAATGCACCAAAACCTTCCAAAAAATGGAAATTGTCCACAAGCTCTTGAAGAATTTAAATTGGAGCTTATCAAAAAGATGGAAGCCTTCTGGCAAGAAAAGTGGGAAATAGTTCAAAAAAGAAAATAACAGTTTAAAGGACCAGAACTCCCAATTGGAGAATTAGCTGGAAGCCATGAAAATCAGGATAGACCAAACCAAAAAGGAAAACCAGTCCTCAAAGACAAGAATTAGGCAATTGGAAGCCAATGATCTTGCAAAACAGCAAGAATTCACAAAGCAAAGTCAAAAGACTGACAAAATGGAATAAAACATAAAATATCTCACTGAAAAGATGATGGATCAGGAAAACAGATCACTATGAGACAATTTAAGAATCATTAGTCTACCTGAAAATCCAGAAATAAAAAGAAATCTTGACATCATACTACAAGAAATTATTCAAGGAAGCTTCCTTGATGTTCTTGAACAAGGGGGCAAAATAGACATTCAAAGAGTTTACAGAACACTCTCTATACTAAATCCTCAAAAGACAACTCCCAGGAATGTAACTGTTAAATTCAAGAGCTTCCAAGCTAAGGAGAAAAATTTTCAAGAAGCCAAAAAGAGACAATTCATATATCAAGGAGCACCAATCAGGATTACACAAGATCTGGCAGCTTCTATACTAAAGGACCTCAAGGCTTGGAATATGATATTCAGAAAGGCAAGATAATTGGGTCTTCAACCAAGGATCACCTAGCCATGAAAAGTGACTATATACTTCCAGGGGAAATTATGGGCATTCAACAAAATAGATTTCCAAGTATTTCTAAAGAAAATATCAGAACTAAGTGGAAAGTTTGCTATCCAAACACAAATATCGAGAGAAACATGAAAAGGTAAATAAGAAAGAGAGAGAGAAAGGGGAAAAATGTTTTTTTTTTAATTTAAACTTTTTTTCTTTAAGGGCTTCAATAAGATCAAATTATTTATATTAGTATATGGGGAAAATGCTATTTATAACTCTCAAAAATTATATATGATATAATAATTAGAGGAATTATTCACAGGAAGAGATTGGGGTAATAAGTTCTTTAAGATGATATGAATAAAAAAGAAAAAGGGAGGGGGGAATCGAAGATGGCACCAAGAGATACTTGAAGAAATAAAATAAATAGGATAAGATTTATCACACAAAGATACACATGGGAAGGGGAGGGGAAGAATATTCTTATAAGAAGGAGAGGAAGAGCGTGATAATAGGTAGTACTTAAACCTTACTCTCAGTGAAATCGATTCCGAGAGGGAAGAGCATCTAGATCTATTGGGGGTATTGAATTCTATCTTACCCTACAAGGAAAGTAAGAAGGGAAAACAAAGAGGAGGGTCGGGAGGCAGAGAATACAAAAAGGGAGGGAGAGTGAGGGGGGAGGGAACTTAACAGATCCATATATAAAATGAATTGGAGAAAGAAATGACAAAGCACTTTGCCAAGATAACCCAACACGGCTCTCAAAGAGTCAGATATAACTAAAATGACTGAACAATCACAAATATTTTTCAATATATTTTACTCTGATTTTAGACTGCATACTTGACACCTCTGGCCAAGTGTTGAGAGAGATTAAGTAATCTTCCCACAGTCATACAACCCAGTTTATGTCTAAGTAAGGACTTGAACTTGAGACTTCTTTTCTTGAGAACAATTCTCTACCCATCACAGTAAGCTAACCAAATGGTGGGTGATAAATAAAAACTTTTGAATTAAAGGGATTATCTCCAGAAGCAGGATTGTAGTGGAAATGGGGACCTGACTCAAGTGTAGAAGAGAGAAGGTTTAGATAGTCCTGTTGAAAAGAATGAAGGGAAATCAATGATACCTGATGAAAGATTTAACAAAGAGCTATGAGACTTCATGAAATAAAGCTTGAGGTTTAGTCTGATTCAGCCCCTACTGGGAAAAAAAAAATCATTCTTCATCTCTTGGAAGGTCTCTGTGGTACAGGACAGGAAGAATAACTGAGTATTGCATATAAAGGAATGTGGTTTGATTTGGTGTTTGATCATTTCCATTCAAAACAATGTCCCAAAGGTAGGTTAAAAAAAAAGAAACAAACAAATAAAATCTCAGGAACTGAAGCTGGCAGAATTGTTTAGAAGTTGTCTAAGTTCAAATTCTTCATTTTACAAATGAAAAAAAATAAAGACCAGGAGAAGTTAGGTGGCATGTCTGAGGCCGCATTGTCAGTAGCAAATTTCCTATTCAAACACAGGACTTTTGATTACTAACCTAGTAATAATGCTCTTGTCATCAGGGTGTAGACAGTTGGATTTCCAGACTGGCTGGTTGCCTCCTTGTATTCATTAACAGGAAAACAAAGCAAGCAAACAAACAAACAAATAAAAATGCAAAAAAGTCTAATTGTTTCAGAGACTTTCCTGGAGAAGAAAAGAGTCTTTCTAAAGCAGAGTTGGGGGGAAAATCCAGGAAAAAAGAGACAGAAATAGTAGTAGTGATGAAGATCCTGGATTCTCAGGTTGAAGAAAATGTGACTGCTTAGATTCGTGATACCACTTGTGCCAAAGATGGCATGCAGAATGCTCTTTGTGGCATGCATGCCACATACACTGCCCCCCCCACACACACACACTTCATAACTTGAAGGCAGAGGGACTAGAGCAGATCTGCTCCCCTCCCCCTCTCCACTGTGTCTGACAACATTCTTTCACAACAGCCAATGGGAGCACACAGGATGTAAGATGGGAAGCTCACAGGCAGCAGAGCTGAAGGAGATCAGAGCACTCAGGCAACTCCATTCCCCATCTCAACACTGGTTGAGGACATTCCTCACTTTACTTACCCCTCAGTCCACCAGCCCAATGGGAGCACTCCCTCCCTCCCCTGTGTGGGGTAATGTGGGGCAGGGCATGTCCAGCATTTGGTTGAGGGGAGGGGCACAGCAAGTGGTATCTAAAATGCTCAGGGCCTGTTGGAACCACTGAGACATTGGTTTTAGATGAAGACTCTCCACTAAAGTCCTCCTCTGATGGCTCATTCAATGTGTGGAGATGACCCTAATTCTGGGAAGACTATACTAACAGAAAGTAATTTCTCCCTGAAGCTTTCTTTAGCCCTTCTTAATTTATAAATGGAAGATGGAATATCAGCAAGGAGATTAATTCAGTTGAATGGTTGTGTTCAAAAGAGTAGAATATATCCTGGGACTAAAATCCTAGAAGGATAAGCTAACATCAAATTGGGAAAGGCCTTAAATGCTAAAGGAGTTTGTATTTGAGTATAGAAACCCTAAGAAATTTCTTTAGCAGAATAGTGACATGGTCAGACTTATTCTTTGGTATGGAAATTCAGCAATCAAGTAGAGAATAGAGTAGAAATGGGAATGATTCAAATCAGATATCAGAAATAAGAGGGACACTGACCTTGGCCAAGGGAAATGATGAGGGCCTGAAGTAGGGAGGCGGCTGCTATGTGAATGCAGAGAAGGGGATAGATGCAAAACCAAAGCTCCCTTCTGATACATATGATCTGATACATATATTTGGTATTAATCTTTATAATTTTTATTATTGTTGTTTGTCTTTCATTTTTTAAGAGGTTCAGTGACATCCAGGGTGATGTCTTGACTGCAAGTAAATTGGATTTAAGTGAGTTAAAAATTGCACAAAGTCAACAGCCTCTCTCTCTTCCAGAGTCATCAAAGTCCAGTAGCAAGACAAAATTCAGAATGACTATAGTTCAGAATGCAGTGGATGCACAGGAACTATATAAACACAACTACAAAACACTTTCTACACAATTAAAACTAGATCTAAATAATTGGAAAAATATTAATTGCTCATGGGTAGGATGAGCTAACATAATAAAAATGGCAATCCTACCCAAACTTATTTACTTATTTAGTGTCATACCTATCAAACTATCAAAAACATTTTTTTACTGAATTAGAAAAAAAAAATAAAGTTCATTTGGAAGAACAAAAGATCAAGAATATCTAGTATCTAGAGAAATAATGAAAAAAAATTGTGAAGGAAGATGGCCTAGCAGTACCAGACCTCAAACTATATTATAAAGCAGTGGTCATCAAAACAATCTGGTACTGGCTAAGAGACAGAAAGGAGGATCAGTGGAATAGACTTGGGGTAAGTGACTTCAATGATAAACCCAAAGATCACAGCTTTTGGGACAAAAATCCTCTATTTGACAAAAACTGCTGGGAAAATTGGAAGACAGTATGGGAGAGATTGGGTTTGGATCAACATCTCACACCCTACACCAAGATAAACTCTGAATGGGTGAATGACTTGAATATAATGAAGGAAACTATAAGTAAATTAGGTGAACACAAAATAGTATACCTGTCAGATCTTTGGGAAAGGAAAGATTTTAAGACCAAGAAAGAGTTAGAAAAAATAACAAAATATAAAATAAATAATTTTGATTAAATTAAATTAAAAAGTTTTTTTTTTTAACAAAGAAAACCAATGCCACCAAAATTAGAAGGGAAGCAACAAATTGGGAAACAATCTTCATAACAAAAACCTCTGATAAAGATCTAATTACTCAAATTTATAAAGAGCCTTGTGCAAAAAAAAAAATCAAGCCATTCTCCAACTGATAAATGGGCAAGGGACATGAACAGGCAATTTTCAGATAAAGAAATCAAAACTATTAATAAGCACATGAAAACTTCTAAATATCTTATAATCAGTGTGATAAAGATGAATGGTTTGCAAAAACTGAGAAGTGCAAACATCAGAATGGGTGATTGATAGGATCATGTGACTAAGGGTCACATGGGAGCCTGAGGCTAGAGATCTGGGAAAGATTCTATGCCCAATTGACTTAATCAAATCTCTCCTAGAAGGAACTGAGTTTGAGGCTTTGAAAAGACTTTCTCGATCTCAGAAATCGAGGAATTCCGAAGATGCCAGCTTAGAGAAAGCTAAAGTTCAGATCTCCTGAAACCCTTCCTTACTGATCTCAAACCAAATGCTCCTAGGGCACCTAAATTCAAAACGATCAACAGCATAGGCCCCGGGAGTCCTTCTCCTGGATCTGGACCTGGATCAAAAGGTATGCCCCCCCCCCCCCCAAGCCAGAATCCGAGACCACTTGGACCTAAGGGGTAGGCAGAAGGAAGGTCCTAGGACCCATCCCCCCCAACCCAGAGCACCGAGTCCGAGTCCGAGGCAGCAGAGGCAACCTCAGAGCCCCACGGCCTGCTATTCAGAAGACCGCTTCCTGAAAACAACCTAACCCAGGCGAGGGGGTACCCAGACAGCAGGGAAACAGAGAGGGAAGGGGGAGCTCATAACCCCCTGGCTGGATCCCTCCATCCGAGTCTCAGGTCCCTGCCTCAGGGCACACTCAATTCAAACAAGGGAAAGCTAATCTTCTTATCAGGAGCCCTCCCCCAGAGCTCCAGGAAGCCTCGGCCCCTCCCCCTCAGAGAGCAGGGTCTTCGGGAACAACAGTAAAACTCAGGGCTGGCAAAAGGACCCCAGGGCCGGCTATTCTGAAGGCTGCTTCCTGAAAACAATCTGACCCAGTCGAGGGGGCACCCAGATAGCAGGAAAACAGAGAGAGACAGGGGAGCTTGCAACGCCCTGGCTGGATCCTTCCATTGGAGTCTCACGAAAAAAGTCCCTGCCTCAAGGCATACTAAATTCAACCCAGGGAAAGCTAATCTCATTAGGAGCCCTCAGAGCTCCAGGAAGCCCTGGCCCCTCCCCCCACAGAGTGCAGGTCCTGGAAGGCTAAGGCACAGGAACAAGGGCCAAGCTAGGCTTAGAGAGTGGAAGTAAGGCAACGGAGAAGCATCAGGAGGGTGCCAAGGATAGGAGGGCAGTAACAGGGACACACCAGCAACTCCTGGCTTCCCTGGAAGACAGAACAACAACTGCATAGAATGGACAATCTGCCTAGGGCTAAAACCTCTGAACACCATACAGAGATAAGAAAAGCTAATGCCCCCCACTCAGATAGAGATGGCAAACTCCACAGAAGCACAAAAGTCCCAAAATTAAAAAAAAAAAAACAAGAAAAAGGGGGCGAATTTGGACACATTTTATGGAGCAAAAATACAAAACACAGAGGAGATAGAAGAGGAAACACAAGCTAATGTTCCGAAACCTTCCAAAGGAAATAGAAACTCTCCACAAACCCATGAAGAATTTGAATCTGAAATGATCAAAAAGATGGAAGCCTTCTGGGAGGAAAAGTGGGAAATAATGCAAAAGAAATTCACGCATCTACAAAACCAGTTTGACCAAAGTGAAAAGGAAAACGAGGCTTTAAAGCAAGAACTAATAAAGCAAAGCCAAAAGACCAAGAAATTAGAAGAGAACATAAAATATCTCACTGAAAAAGTGACAGATTTGGAAAATAGAGGGAGAAGAGATAATTTAAGAATAATTGGACTTCCAGAAAAGCCAGAAATAAACAGCAACCTTGACATCGTAATACAAGAGATAATCAAAGAAAATTGCCCAGAGATTCTAGAACAAGGGGGAAATACAGCCACTGACAGAGCTCACAGAACAACCTCTACACTAAACCCCCGAAGATAACTCCCAGGAATGTAATTGCCAAATTCCAAAACGCTCAAACAAAAGAAAAAATCCTGCAATAAGCCAGAAAAAGACAATTTAGATATAAAGGAATGCCAATCAGGGTCACACAAGACCTTGCAAGTTCTACTCTAAATGATCATAAGACATGGAACATGATCTTCAGAAAGGCAAGAGAGCTGGGTCTTCAACCAAAAATCAGCTATCCAGCAAAACTGATTATATTCTTCCAAGGGAAAGTATGGGCAATCAACAAAAGAGAAGATTTCCAAATTTTTGCAATGAAAAGACCAGAGCTCTGTGGAAAGATCGATATCGAAAATCAAAGAGCATGGAATACCTGAAAAGGTAAATATGAAGAAAAGGGAAAAGGAGAAAAATATTATCTTCTTCTTTTACTCAAATGCTCTTCTATAAGGACTACATTTATATCAATCTATGTATACTAACATGTGGGGAAAATGTAATGTGTAAATAGGGGGAAAAGAAAGACCAAATAGAATAATCGTTCTCATACAAAGATTCACATGGGAAGGGGAGGGGAAGAAAACTCCTATAAGAAGGAGAGGAAGAGAGTTTTAACTTAAACCTTACTCTCAGGGAAATCAACTCTGAGAGGGAAAAACATCCAGATCCATTGGGATATTGAATTCTATCTTACCCAACAAGGGTAGGGAGAAGGGAAAACCAAGGGGGGGGAGGGGGAGAGGGGAAACAAAAGGGGAGGGAAAGAGAGGGGGGAAGGGGAGGGAACAAAAAGGGAGGGACTAAAAAGGGAAACATATCAAGGGAGGGGACAAGGGGGACTGTTCAAAGTAAATCACTGGACTAAAAGGTAGAGCCGAAGAAGAAAAGGTTAAAACCAGGGAAGGATATCAAAATGCCAGGGAGTCCATAAATGACAGTCATAACTTTGAACGTGAATGGGATGAACTCACCCATAAAAACACAGACAAATAGCAGAATGGATTAGAATCCAAAACCCTACCATATGTTGTCTTCAAGAAACACACATAAGGCGGGTTGACACCCACAAGGTCAGAATTAAAGGATGGAGTAAGACTTTCTGGGCCTCAACTGACAGAAAGAAGGCAGGAGTGGTAATCATGATATCTGATAAAGCCAAAGCGAAAATAGACCTGATCAAAAGGGATAGGGAAGGTAATTATATTTTGTTAAAAGGGACTTTAGATAATGAGGAAATATCACTAATCAACAGGTATGCACCAAATAATATAGCACCCAAATTTCTAATGGAGAAACTAGGAGAATTGAAGGAAGAAATAGTAAAGCCATATTAGTGGGAGACTTAAACCAACCATTATCAAATTTAGATAAATCAAACCAAAAAATAAATAAGAAAGAGGTGAAAGAAGTGAATGAAATCTTAGAAAAATTAGAATTAATAGACATATGGAGAAAAATAAATAGGGATAAAAAGGAATACACCTTCTTCTCAACACCACATGGCACATTCACAAAAATTGACCATACATTAGGTAACAGAAACATAGCACACAAATGCAGAAAAGCAGAAATAATAAATGCAGCCTTCTCAGATCACAAGGCAATAAAAATAATGATCAGTAAAGATACATGGAAAACCAAATCAAAAACTAATTGGAAATTAAACAACATGATACTCCAAAATCATTTAGTTAGAGAAGAAATCAAAGAAACAATTAATAATTTTATCGAGGAAAATGACAATGGTGAGACATCCTTTCAAACCTTTTGTGATGCAGCCAAAGCAATAATCAGAGGTAAATTCATATCCCTGAGTGCATATATCAACAAAGTAGGGAGAGCAGAGATCAATCAATTGGAAATGCAAATAAAAAAACTCAAAAGCGATCAAATTAAAAACCCCCAGCAGAAAACCAAACTAGAAATCCTAAAAATTAAGGGAGAAATTAATAAAATCGAAAGTGATAGAACTATTGATTTAATAAATAAGACAAAAAGCTGGTACTTTGAAAAAACAAACAAAATAGACAAACTACTGGTCAATCTAATTAAAAAAAGGAAAGAAGAAAAGCAAATTAACAGCATCAAAGATGAAAAGGGGGACAGCACCTCCGATGAAGAGGAAATTAAAGCAATCATTAGAAATTACTTTGCCCAATTATATGGCAATAAATACACCAATTTAGGTGATATGGATGAATATATACAAAAATACAAACTGCCTAGACTAACAGAAGAGGAAATGGAATTCTTAAATAATCCCATATCAGAAAATGAAATCCAACAGTCCATCAAAGAACTTCCTAAGAAAAAATCCCCAGGGCCTGATGGATTCACCAGTGAATTCTATCAGACATTCAGACAACAGTTAATCCCAATACTATACAAACTATTTGACAAAATAAGCAAAGAGGGAGTTCTACCAAACTCCTTTTATGACATAAACATGGTACTGATTCCAAAACCAGGCAGGTCAAAAACAAAGAAAACTATAGACCAATCTCCCTAATGAATATAGATGCAAAAATCTTAAATAGGATACTAGCAAAAAGACTCCAGCATGTGATCAGAAGGGTCATCCACCATGATAAAGTAGGATTTGTACCAGGGATGCAGGGCTGGTTCAATATTAGGAAAACCATCCACGTAATTGACCACATCAACAAGGAAACCAACAAGAACCACATGATTATCTCAATAGATGCAGAAAAAGCCTTTGATAAAATATAACACTCATTCCTATTAAAAACACTAGAAAGCATAGGAATAGAAGGGTCATTCCTAAAAATAATAAACAGTATATATCTAAAACCATCAGCTAATATCATCTGCAATGGGGATAAACTAGATGCATTCCCAATAAGATCATCAGTGAAACAAGGAGGCCCATTATCACCTCTACTATTTGACATTGTACTAGAAACTCTAGCAGTAGCAATTAGAGAAGAAAAAGAAATTGAAGGCATCAAAATAGGCAAGGAGGAGACCAAGTTATCACTCTTTGCAGATGACATGATGGTCTACTTAAAGAATCCTAGAGATTCAACCAAAAAGCTAATTGAAATAATCAACAACTTTAGCAAAGTTGCAGGATACAAAATAAACCCACATAAGTCATCAGCATTTCTATATAATTCCAACACAGCTCATCAGCAAGAACTAGAAAGAGAAATCCCATTCAAAATTACCTTAGACAAAATAAAATACTTAGGAATGTATCTCCTGAGACAAACACAAGACCTATATGAACACAACTACAAAACACTCTCCACACAACTAAAACTAGACTTGAACAATTGGAAAAACATTAACTGCTCATGGATAGGATGAGCCAATATAATAAAAATGACCATCCTACCCAAACTTATTTATCTATTTAGTGCCATACCCATTGAACTCCCAAAAATATTTCTTTACTGATTTAGAAAAAACCATAACAAAATTCATTTGGAATAACAAAAGATCAAGGATATCCAGGGAAATCATGAAAAAAAAACACATATGATGGGGGCCTTGCAGTCCCAGACCTTAAACTATATTACAAAGCAGCAGTCATCAAAACAATTTGGTACTGGCTAAGTAACAGAAAGGAAGATCAGTGGAGTAGACTTGAAGAAAGCGACCTCAGGAAGACAATATACGATAAACCCAAAGATCCCAGCTTTTGGGACAAAAATCCACTATTCGATAAAATCTGCTGGGAAAATTGGAAGACAGTGTGGGAGAGATTAGGAATAGATCAACACCTCATACCCTACACCAAGATAAATTCAAAATGGGTGAGTGACTTAAACATAAAGAAGGAAACCATAAGTAAATTGGGTAAACACAGAATAGTATACATGTCAGACCTTTGGGAGGGGAAAGGCTTTAAAACCAAGCAAGACATTGAAAGAATCACAAAATGTAAAATAAATAATTTTGACTACATCAAATTAAAAAGCTTTTGTACAAACAATACCAATGTAACTAAAATCAGAAGGAAAACAACAAATTGGGAAAAAATCTTCATAGAAACCTCTGACAAATGTTTAATTACTCAAATTTATAAAGAGCTAAATCTATTGTACAAAAAACGAAGCCATTCTCCAATTGATAAATGGGCAAGGGACATGGATAGGCAGTTCTCAGATAAAGAAATCAAAACTATTAATAAGCACATGAAGAAGTGTTCTAAATCTCTTATAATCAGAGAGATGCGAATCAAAACAACTCTGAGGTATCACCTCACACCCAGCAGATTGGCTAACATGATAGCAAAGGAAAGTAATGAATGCTGGAGGGGATGTGGCAAAGTAGGGACATTAATTCATTGCTGGTGGAGTTGTGAACTGATCCAACCATTCTGGAGGGCAATTTGGAACTATGCCCAAAGGGTGACAAAAGAATGTCTACCCTTTGAGCCAGCTATAGCACTGCTGGGTCTGTACCCCAAAGAGATAATGGACAAAAAGACTTGTACAAAAATATTCATAGCTGCGCTCTTTGTGGTGGCCAAAAACTGGAAAGAGAAGGTATGCCCATCAATTGGGGAATGGCTGAGCAAATTGTGGTATATGTTGGTGATGGAATATTATTGTGCTAAAAGGAATAATAAAGTGGAGGAATTCCATGGAGACTGGAACAACCTCCAGGAAGTGATGCATAGCGAGAGGAGCAGAACCAGGAAAACATTGTACACAGAGACTAATACACTGTGGTATAATCGAACATAATGGACTTCTCCATTAGTAGCGGTGTAATGCCCCTGAACAATCTGCAGGGATCTAGGAGAAAAAACACTATTCATAAGCAAAGGATAAACTATGGGAGTGGAAACACCGAGGAAAAGCAACTGCCTGACTACAGCGGTTGAGGGGACATAACAGAGGAGAGACTCTAAATGAAACTCTAGTGCAAATATTATCAATATAGCAATGGGTTTAAATCAAGAAAACATGTAATGCCCAGTGGATTTACGAGTCGGCTATGGGGGTGGGGGGGAGGAAAAGAAAATGATTTTTGTCTTTAATGAATAATGCTTGGAAATGATCAAATAAAATATTATTTAAAAAAAGAAAAAAGAAAAAAGAAAAAAAAGAAAAGACTTTCTCCTGAGACCAACAGAAGAAAAGAAATCTTTTGGATCTGGCTGTTGGCAGCTTCAAGTCAAGAAGATTGAAGATACTCTAACCAGTTGAAGATTCTGGCCCATTTGATTAGACTCCTCGTATGAGAATTGTCTATTAGGGAATTCACTGTTTAGCTTAATAATATAGTTTTAGATGGTTTATAGATATTAGATTGTCAAGATAATTAGTATCATTTTCTCCTAAAACCCTGTTCCTTCCTCCCCTTCCCAACCTATAAATCTGAATTATTTATATGTTCCCTCTTGTTCTTACCTCACCCAAAATCCCAACATAACAGTTTTGGCAAGAAAAATCAGAGAAATGCAAATCAAAACAACTCTGAGGTATCACCTCACACCCAGCAGATTGGCTAACATGACAGCAAATGAAGGTAATGAATGCTGGAGGGGATGTAGCAAAGTTGGGATATTAATGCATTGCTGGTGGAGTTGTGAATTGATCCAGTCATTCTGGAGGGCAATTTGGAACTATGCCCAAAGGGTGCTAAAAGTCTGTCTGCCCTTTGATCCAGCCATAGCACTGATGGGTTTATACCCCAAAGAGATAATAAGGAAAAAGACTTGTAGAAGAATATTCATAACTGTGCTCTTTGTGGTGGCAAAATATTGGAAAATGAAGGGATGCCCTTCAATTGGGGAATGGCTGAACAAATTGTGGTATCTGTTGGTGATGGAATACTATTGAGCTAAAAGGAATGATGAACTGGAGGAATTCCATGTGAACTGGGATGACCTCCAGGAATTTATGTAGAGTAAAAGGAGCAGAACCAGGAGAACATTGTACACAGAGACTGATATACTGTGGTACAATCAAATGTAATGGACTTCTCTAGGAGTAGCAATGTAATGATCCAGAACAATTCTGAGGGACTTATGAGAAAGAACTGTGGGAGCAGAAACACAGAAGAAAAACAACTGCTTGACTAAATGGGTCGATGGGGATATGATTGGGGATAAAGACTCTTAATGATCACCCTAATGCAAACATCAACAATATGGAAATAAGTTTTGATCAAAGACACATGTAAAACCCAGTGGAATTGCACGTTGGCTATGGGAGGAGGTGGGTGAAGGGATTGGAGGGAAAGAAAAAAATATTCTAAATTGACTAAATAAAATCTTCCGGAAAAAAAAAAAAGAATGCAGTGGATGGCCTTGGTGTCTTCAATGTCTAATCAAGTTCTAAGCATTCCTCAGTGCCTGCTTCAGCCTCCTTCATCTCTATTTGAACAAATTGTTCTCATCCACCCAGTCTGCCAGCTAAAAGTCTTTACATGCTTGGGGTTGACATCCCTCCTAAGTCACTGACAAGTGTTTTCTACTTTAAATATAAAGGTAAAGGAGAGTCTTTTGTAGAATTATTCAAATTCAGTTCGATTTCTCTATAAGATCCATAAAGACATGTGCCAAATTATATATTTTTTATTTTCGGAAGACTCTTTTCCATGATTCATTTTTGTTTATTCATTCAACAAACTCTTGCACCTATGATAATGAGGCACAAAGATGAAATAAATGTAACATAGTCTCATTCCTTCTGGCTTTGGCTCAAACTGTAGAAGCAAGTGAGTCCTGTAGGTGAAAAGGTTTGGGCACAGGGACTGGGGTTTATTCTTGAGTGACTGGAGACTCTTTAGGGACAATGTGTCTCTGGTAATCCACTTATATAGCCTGGGGAACCCTTAGCTGATTGAAGTACTGACTTATAACATATCAGTTAGGAAGAGCAAACACTAGGAAAATCTTCCTGAAGTAAGCAGAGTCTGCTTGCCAGCTTTGGAAAATCAAAGTTAGTGGGGAAAGAGAGGGGAAGGGAGATCTGTAAAGACAGATATTTATAAGGCAACAGTTAAATAGGAAATAGGAATAAAAATAGGAGAAGTGACTATTTGTAGATGTTGCTGACTCAGACTTTGAGGCTCTTGGGACTGAGTCATCTGTTTATCCTCCATTACTCTGCTCTAGAAAGCAATCTAGGCTATGGCATCAAATCAGTGTCCCCAATTGGGGGTTGTTTTTCCATAATCACTGACCTATTTTCATGTACTCCTCTCACTCGATGTGAATCTAATCAGTTTGCCAGCAGTCAGTTCTCCATGGAGTCCCAATGGGATCTACTCAGCTCCAAGGCTTGGTTCCAACCTTGACTGGGAGCCATCAGATCCGGTCAGTGGGAAGTTCAGAGGTTATTTGGAATCAGAACTCCAGTCAATGGCCAAAGGATTAGAGGTCACCAATTCCCATGTCCATCCCTTCCCCCAATTCCTCCTGATCCAAGGCATACAGCTCTCTGTCTTTTTTTGGTATCTCCAATTCAAATATTCAATTCAACATTTATTATGTAGTTATCTGTGTAGATCATCATGAGAGGTGGTTTTTATTTTTCCTTTTTCCTTTGTGCAAATGTCATTGTATCTTAATAAAAAAAAATAGCTATCCAGATACTGCCAAATGAACATATTCATTATTATCAAGGGCCTAATTCTTTAGAAAAAGAAAAAGCCCTGCATGAAATTTAGAACCCCTGAGGGTTCACTGTTTACAAGTTTATTAAATGATGTCCTAGTAGACTCAGACAGCTGATACAACTCAAAGAGAGTTTTATAAGCATGTCTTAGCCAACTTTGAGAAAGTTACTCTGGGTCAACTCCATGAGCATTGCAGGAGGTTAGGATGACCTAGTGGGTGCTGGCTCCTGAGTGAAATTGGAGCCAAGAGGGCAGGAATGACCCTTCACTTGCTTAGGACTAGTCTAATTCTGTAATCGCTACAGATAAGGGATCCTCTGGACATGGGTTGTTATTAAGGGAAAACTTCTGAAATCCCATCTATTTTATAATATAATGAAACAAAAATAGTTCTCATTTATACAATCCATTAGAGTTTACAAAGTGTTTTACTTATGCTGTCTTAAGTTATCTTCTGTTTTCTATTTTGTTAATCTTTATCTTTGATTTTCATAAGTTCAATTGTGATGTTTAATTAAGGTTTTTTAACTGGTTGAATTTCAAGAGCCTTTTATTTTGTTTTTAGTTCAATGCCTGAGGCATTGATTTATTCTTTCCTTTGTTGATGAAAGAGTTTAAAGATATATCTTTCCCCTAAGGACTGTTTTAGTTGCATCCATTTTATCTTTATCAATCCTGTGAAGTAAGTTGGGTATTATTATCCCCATTTTACCTATGAGGAAAGTAAAATTTGGAGAGATTATGACTTTCTAGTGTAACATAGCTAGGAAAATGTGGAGTAAAGACCTGAAATAAAAACTTTTGGCATTAAGTTTGAGTTTCAGATTCCTCAAAGGATGAGGTCAGGCTAAATGGCATCTTAATGTCCTTTCTAGCTTCAAAACTATGATAATTTCAGTGTTAAGAAGCATTGTGGTGGGAAGACTTGGGAACGACTTGGTATAAACTTGGTTTAGTTCTGGAGTTAAGTACAAGTCAGAGGCATGGCAAGTACTTTTGCTGCAGCCCAGTGATGGATTTGGGATGAAAAGATGGGAATGTTAAACATTATTTTTGCTACCTAGTACCCATGTGACTTTGGGGAGTCACCCTTTGGACCTTAATTTTCCAAAGTGTTAAATGAGGGTGAGACTAAATGGCCTTTCAGAATCCTTTCAGATCTAAATCTTATGATTCTACAAGGTGGATAAATATCTTGGATAATGGATTATCAGACAAACAGGGCTAGGCCGACCTAGTCATCAGTCAGAAGGGCATAGAGTAACTTTTAAAAGTATCACAACTAAAGTGTTCCATGGCAAAAACAAAAAAACAAAGAGGAGCGAATGGCCACAGAAACTTCAGAGGGAATGAATCCTTGCCACAGTGAGGAATTATTGACTGTTTTCTGAGAGTGCAGCTGTGAGATTCCCAGTGAAAGAAACTGAAAGTGCCAGAGAGAGGTAGAGATAGAGTTAAGGGGAATTCAATCTCTATAGCTAATTTCTAAAATCGAAGAACACATATCTTCTATACTAAGAATTAACAAACTAAAAATTACCACTGTAGATGGTCATATGATAGGATCCCTGGACTTCAGTTTCCTTATCCATAAATGAGAGGATATTGGACATGGTGATCTTTAAAGTCCCTTACAGAGCTAAATTAAGATTTTAATTATTTTTGTATGTACTCAGGATAACGCTAATTATCCAGAAATGTCATCATTAGAATTCAGAGCTTTGTGTTTAAAACCTGGATCCATCATCTTTTCAGAGCAGCCCTGTTCATGATCTTCTAAGAGGCCTGGGTGGTCTTACTTTGAGACACCATGACTGCTCAATTGAGCTAGCTCCAGGATTCTTTTTCCCTGGCCTAGACACCCATGAGGAAACTGTCCCTAGGGCCTTAGTTCTGTTTATCCCAGAAAATCTTTCTCCTTCAGGAAAGACCCCAAACAAATATTCAGCCCTCTTTCTGTTCTATTTATTTATGTGGTTTTGCTCATTGGCGCAAGCTCAGGAGATAGTCATGTTGTTTTTATGGAGGTTCCCAAGAGACAGACTACAGTCAAGCCATGTTACCCTAGAAGACTTCGTGCCATTCCAACAATACAATGGAGAACATATCCCTGGATGTAGGGTGGTTTCCAAGACAACTGGGAGCATTTTGATGGTTCCATTGAAGAATGGCCAAAACAGCTGCCTTTTGGTGCTTTGGAAGTTTCAAACTATTTTGCAAGTGCTTTTGGTTCAGGAAATCCAAAACATATTTGCTGCAAACATTTTTCTCCTTAATTTTTAATCATATATATTGCAAGGGAAATTTAATCCATCTGCTTTTTGATTCATTTACACTTATATCATCCAAATAAAATTTTGAAATCCATTTGATGTCTCCAAAATATTCTAAAATAGAATAGAAGGTCATATTTGGGCAAAGGCAAGGGAATTGAAGACACTTATAGGGTCAGAATTTTGGGGAAATTTGAAGAGTTTTCATCCTTGATACAATGAGATACTCTTATTCTCTTATTCCCCTCCTGCTCTTTCTAAAGGTAGACATTTTTGGCTTTTAGCACTCTGAATTAAGACAGGAAATGCTAATCTTGAGAAGTCGTGCACAAGGGTCTTAATTCCCCAAGTCTCATATCATTTCTATAGTAGGCTTTCTTTTTTCCCCTCCACATCTTAACAAAAAAGGGTTTTGGTGAAAAAAAGGTCAAGGGTAACAACTTTTTCTGATCTGATACTTAAGTGTTTTTCCAGTGGCATCTAAGTATGATGCCAAAAAATTGTCTATCTGTTCAATAAAACTGATCTTGAACCATGTCTTTATTCCTCCTCTTCAAATTTCTGTGTTCTGAAGCAAAGTCCTTCATCAGACTCAGAGATCCTACCTTCAATCTTTAGTAGGCTCAGGCTGTACAAAAGGAAGAAAGGAAAGTACTGCCCAATACAAATCCCAACTAAAGAAGAGATGTCCATTTTAGCTTCTTCAACAAGTGGTCATTTGGATTCTCTTTAAAATCTCCAGTCATTGTTTGTAGAAACATCTCCATTTTTGGATGACTTCAATTGTTAGGAATTTTTCCCTTACATTGATCTGAGATATGTCTTCCTGTAATGTATATCTAATACTCCTATGACCTTAACCTTTAATGCAAAGAAAAAAATTTCTTTCATTTGACAACACTTCAAATCTTGAAAGCTATCGAGGCTCCCCCAAGTCTTAACTCCTCTAGGCAAAATTTCTTCAGTTCCTTCTACTTTGCCATGATTGTGCTTTAATTTGTCATTGTCATTTCTTCAACATTCCTCATACACTCTAGCCAACAACTTCATTTCTTCTCCACCCTTCTGAAGCCTTGGACTTCAACCTCTGATACTGATAGGTTAGTTTTCCCTTTCTTGCCTAGAAACAGGCAACACTACTTCCTGTCATTGCCACACCAGGCTACCTTGTCTATTATCCTCCTCCAATTCCTCATCCCTTTGCAATTCCCATTTATATGTTGTTGTTGGTAGGTTTTTTTTTTCCTATTAGAATGTGTGTTCCTTGAGGGCAGGAACTTCCTTTCTTTCTTGTGCTGGTGTGCCCAGGATTTAGCATGGTGTCTGGTACATAGTAAGTATTTAATAAATGCCCTTTCTTCCTAACTATCACTCTAAAACGTATGGAAAAATGTGGAACTAAAGCACATTCTAAACTAAAATCACAAACTAAAACACAGAGCTAAACACAATCTCCCTATGTGTCTCTGCCCAAGGCAGAAGATAGGGGGCTATAACTCTCCCTTTAATGGATACTTTCTATCATACTGCTGCATAAAACAGAAATATACGCTGTGTTATCTCCACCTTTTAGAATTCCTTGTATCACTCAAAACTAAATAGAAGCACAGTCTTCTAAAGAAACTTTTTTGGATGTCCTCAGATACTAGTAACTTCCCTGACAATTTATCTTATGATAATTTTCTACATGTCTTTTATGAGAGGTAACATTGTGTAGTGAATAGAGGGCTAGCCTAGGAACCAGGAAAGTCTGGGTTCCACCTCAATTCTTTTTGATTAATTGAATTCATTTGGAGGAGAGGGATACGCGTTTTTGAAGAATAGAGTATCAGTTATTCACATATCCACAATTTATTCTAATTCCTTATATTTACAACTAAAAGTTTTTACCAGTTAGGACATATTTCACCTAAACTTATAGATCAATTAATCAATCAATGGGCAGGCTTTTGTTAGTACCTATTATGTTTGAGGCAATGTGATAAACTAAGAGAATAGCATAATAGGAAAGCATAATAGTCTCTTCCAGGAAGGAGTTCAAATTTTAATTGTAGCATACCAGGCATGTTAGCATCTTGCAAGTAGGATTGATGTATTGATATTGTATCTTATGTATTCATTTACCAGACTCATGGTCAGGTCACTTATTAATCATTGTATAGAGGAGTCTGCAGTCCAAAGAGCAAGAGAATTCCTGAGTGGGCCACAGTATCCTAGTTCATGCCTTCTCAGACCACATTCCTTTCCAAGGTGCATGTCAGATTAATCTCCGCCTCTTTGATTTGTATTTAACCAATGTTAAAACCCATGCCATGTTACGTATACATTAATCACCTCCCACTTCACATTCCTAAAATCTCCAATAAAAGTTGGGGAAGAAGTGTGAGTCTCCCTCTTGATGCTGCTTTTGATCCTCTTTAGATCTTCTGACTGCTCTAAGATGCTCTTGCCTCTTTAGCCTATCTTGTTCCTCATGACCTCTTAATTCTTGCAATGCTGTTGCCCCCTTACTTCTCAATAATCCTTTGGCTCCCTTGTTCATGGGAAGAATTACAGAGCTCGCTGCACCCCATGTGTTTTAACTTATCATCTCTGAGTCTTTATTCTGGCGTTTCTTCCTTTATCTTTATTATTTATTCATCCATTTTCCTTCAGTCTCCTTTCTCCTCCTCAGGTCACCACCCACAGTTAAATTATATAGGAACTGCAGGTGGTTCCTATATTAATAGAGGAGAATACACACACACACACACACACACACACACACAGAGACAGAGACAGAGACAGAGAGAGACAGAGACAGAAACAGAGAGAGACAGAGAGAGGCAGAGACAGAGAGAGACAAAGACATGGAGAGAGAGCCAGAGAGAGATCATAATAGAGACATAGAGACACAGAGATAGACAGAGCAAAACAGAGAGACAGAAAGACAGAGAGAAAGAGGAGAGAATGGAAGAGTATATATTTTAGTAGAGCAGAGTATGTATATGTATATAATAGGGAACAGTATATACATACATGTTCTCCCTTATGAATATGTATAATTGGTTAGTGTTGTCCTTCACACTCAAAGACCAAATGACATCCCTGATGATGTCTTTTGACTCATGCATAAATTGGATTTAAGTATTGACATGTTATATATATATACATACATTAAATTCTAATTCTAACACAAGGTTGTCAACTTACAAATAAGCCATAGCCCCCCATAGAAATGTGCTGAGATATAGTATAGCATGACTCAATAATAGTACCCAGTGCCTGACATATATTAAGTGCTTATAAGTCTTTGTTGAATAAATGTATAGTACTAATAGTACCTGTCTAGGTCTTAGGAAAAAAAGAGGTTATGTAGCTCAGAAGAGGGGAACTTTATTCTTCCTGTTTTCTGTGATCAAGTTAGCCTTCAGGAAAGAAATGTCAGAATAATAGGTGATTCAGTGTTGGTACCTGCCCAATCAGCTTCTATCTCCTGTGACACTCTACCTTACTCATCTCATGCTGTTTTTAGCTCCCCACTATAGTACTCCCACTATGCGGGAGCCTTTCTTGATCCCTCCAGCTTTTACAGAATTCCCTGTAAGATAAATATAGACTAGATAAAGATATGGATTTGGACATGGATATGGATACAGATATAAATATGAATGTGATATGGATAGATGTAGATATAGGCACTCATTTATACACGTACCCTTACATATCTCAAGGTGATGTTATGTGTGTGTGTATGATTCATAGAAAGGCAAAAATAGACATATCTCACATCTCCTCCCTCACTCTTCTTCAAGAAAGACCTTAATTCCTGTTAAGAATACAAGGAGGGAGTAAGCAAGGGGCTGGCCACTATTCTCTCCTCTGGTAGAAGGGATGCCAGGCTAAAATGTCTCCTATTTGCTCCCTTAAATATTGTTAGTCTTCGAGCAGTAATTTCAAGGTTCAAGCTAAACTCAGGATCTTTATTCATTAATGGGGAAACGGAGGGGCCAAGCTTTATATCCAAGATTTGACTTTGTGAATAGCCCCCATTTCTCACAATTGAATATTTAAGTTGTTCTCTCTTTTTTTCCTGTTAGTCAATCAATAGATATTTACTGTTTATTAACTATTATATATGTTTATATATAAAACACTTATTAGCCTATGTGCCAGGCCCTATGCTAAGGTCTGGGAACACAGGAAGAGAAATATAGTCCTTGCTCTTAAGGAACTTCCTATCTAAGGAGGAAACAATGTACAAATAAAATCGTATAAAATAAGCTATATGCAGGATAAATGAGAAATAAATAACAGAAGGAAGATGCTAAAATTAGAGAAGAGTTCCAGTAAAAGATGGAATTTTAGTTAGAACTTAATTCAGGGAGGTGAATAGACTGAGCTGAGGAAGGGGAAGATTCCAGACATGGGAGATAACCAGAAAAAATGACCAGAGCTGAGAGAGAATTTCTTGTTTGTGCAATAGCCAGGAGGTCAGTGTCATTGGATTGAAGAGTACGTACTGTGCAGTAAGGTGTAAGAAGACTGGAAAGATAGGAAGGGGCTAGGCTATGGAAAGCTTTGAACAACAAAAAGAAAATTTTCATATTTGATCCTGGAAGTAAATAAGGAGCCACTAGAGTTTATTAAAAAGTAGACTGATGGGGGCAGCTGGGTGGCTTAGTGGATTGAGAGCCAGGCCTAGAGACAAGAGGTCCTGGGTTCAAATCTGGACTCAGACATTTCCCAGCTGTGTGACTCTGGGCAAGTCACTTAACCCCCATTGCCTAGCCCTTACCACTCTTCTGCTTTAGAACCAATACACAGTACTGATTCCAAGACAGAAGATAAGGTTTTTTTTTTTTTTTAAGTGGACTGATATAGTTGTACCTACACTTAAGGAAAATCACTTTAATGGCTGAATAGAGAATGGATTGGAGTGGGGAGAGGCATGAGGCAGACAGATCCCACTAGAAAGCCATGTATTAATCCAGGAATGAGGTAATGAGATTCTGTGTTAGAGTGGTGGCAGTGTGAGAGGAAAGAAGTTTTAGTATCTATTCTCTAGAACTTGGAATTAGATAAACAGTTTTGCTTTCCTTGAGCTTCAGTTTTCCCAAATAAAAAACCAACTGATTGGGCTAAGTAATTTCTAAAGTGCTTTCCTTAGCTCAAGAATACTGCATGAAGCCTTTCTTGATCCTTCCCTTCTGAGTGACCACCAGCACTGGGATCACCTAACATTTACTAGATACATACATATAAACATATGTATGCATGCATCCATTCATGTATTGTATGTACATATATGCATATACCTCTATCTACATGCATACAAACATGTACAAATATGTAAGAGATTCATATCATATAAATGTCTTTATACTGCCTGTACCCTTACCCCCAATGGAATATAAACCACTCATGGGCAGGAACCATTTCATTTTTTTCCTTTTACTCCCCAGAATCTAGCATAGTGCCTGGCACACAGTAGATGTTTAATGAATGCTCCTTTCTGAAGTCTAGCTCTACCTCTATTTGAACCTAGGATCCTATGTCTCTATAGAGACTCTGGGATTGTGACTATAAGGGATGATGTCTTTGCCTTCTCACGTCTTCAGACAGAGTCTAACACAGGCACACAGATTGGGGTTAGGGCATCCTTGCTGACTGATTATAGAACATAAAAGAGAGGTCAGCCTTGCTCATTTCACCCTTCATGATGTCGGCAGTAAGACATCCACTTCCTTATGTCTGTTCACATCTGCTCTGATACTTCATAAAAACTTTCCTAAAATAGTCATTAATGAAGTGGCAACATGTATGTCAAGGGGGCACTGGTGTTCTCCCTTGTTTGATGTGCAGCCTTAATGAGACCCACATGCCCCTGGGAAGGAAGGCTCTCAAGTCCAAACAGCCTGTGCTGTAATTCCTCATGGGCCTCCTCCACGCTTGGCTTGCTGCTGAGTTGTTCTTGTATGGGTGTGAGGAGAGGTGAAGAGATTTGGAGCCCAGAGAAAGGCTCGAAGAAAGCAGAAGGTGATGGAAGGCAGCCAAAAAGCAGTAGTGAAAAAAGCACATTTTTGCACTGGGGCTGATCCCTGACAAAGGCATACCCTCATGACAAGGTACGCCAATGATACAGATGCTCAAATGGCCAGTTGTCTTTAGGAGTCTGCAGCAGAGCCTATGGCAAATGGGGAGGGATGTTCATATTTATGACAGGATAATATGAGGTGATGTTTGGTGAAAACGATCTGAGAGGTGTAGTGGACAGCACAGTCAGAATTAGTGCCCTTCCAACTGTGTGTGGGAGTATTTTGTTCAGTTTGGGAGCCACATTTTAGGATTGATATTGACAGGATGGAGTCTGTTCATTGAAGAAAAACCAAGTATGTTACCACAGCCTATTAAGAGCAGCTGAAGAAAGTGGGAATAGTTAGCCTGAAGAAGGGAAGGCTTAGAAATATCATGACTCCTTCTTCAAATATCTGATAGCCGGTCATAGGGAAGAAGCATTAGCCTTATTTTTCTTTGTCAAAGGACAGAACTGGGAACAATTGCAAGGAGTTGGATGGAGGAATTATTTTACTAAAGGAAAATTTTCCCACAATTAGAATTGCACAAGAGTAGAGGAGGCTGCCTTGGGAAGAAATGGGTTCTTCCTTATTAGAGGATTTCAAGTAAAGGATGATCATTTGTAGGAGACTGTTAGAAGGAATTTATGTCCAGTGTGAGTTGAATGAGATGACCTCTAAAGCCCCTTTCAGTCCAAACCCAGACTTTTGGGTCAAGAGGCAGACAGATAGGATATCATTTTTGTTATTCTTTTGCCATATGTCTGAGACAGTGTAATGGCTTTAGAGTTGAGAGAAAGACCCTTGTCAAGGTTAGGTGTTACAATGAATAGAGAGTTGGACCTGAAGTGAGAAAGATTGAAGTTTTAATTTAGCCTCAAAACACTTTTACTTACTGTGTGACATTGGGAAAATCATTTAACTTTTGTTTATGTTTCCTCATCTATAAAACAGCCTCCAAAGGTTGTTTGAAGAATAAAATGAAATAAATAATATTTTAAAGTTTTGGGGGAATTTTAAAGTATCATAAGGAGGATCTGAGTTCAAATTAGTTTTCAGACACTTCCTAACTTGTGTGACTGTGGACAAATCACCTAATCGATTTGCCTAACCCTTACTACTCTTTTGCCTTATTCTAAGACTGAAGTTAATAGTTTAAAAAAAGAAAAAAAAAGATTTATACTTACTATTTGTGTGACCCTGGGCAAGTCACTTAACTCCCATTGCCCAGCCCTTACCATTCTCCTGTCTTGGAACCAATACATAGTATTGATTCTAAGATGGAAAGTAAAGGTTTGTTTTTTGTTTTTAAAAAGCATTACATAAATTCTAACAATGATGAGGATAATAATGATGATATCCTTAGCGTTCCTGGCTATGTAAGGCACTCAAACAATTTGACCAAAGGTTGAAATGAATCTTTCCTTCCCAACCCCCATGCTGAATGAAAGGAGTCCTTGGCCCTAAAGTTATAATGGGAAAAGCCCTGATCTGAAGCCAAAGGATCTGGGTCATATATCAAACTTTGGCACTTACTTCTTTTGAAACCATAACTTTTTGGGGCTTTACCTTCTTCAGCCATAAAATGAAGAGATTGGATTTAGTATCATACGTATATGGAAAAAGTTGGGGGAAACGTCAGAGTCTAAACTTTTCATCATAAAGGAGAAGAAACAGGCTCTAAGAAGGAAAATGATGTCCCCAAGGTCACATAGGTCATACATGGCAAAGCTCTGGATCTGAACCAGTAGTGTGTTAGCATTTAACAACTGAATCTATGAGAAACAAACATGTATGTCAGATATACTTTGAAGCTTGACATGCATTATTAATACCTCCCCACTTAAGTCTAGAAATCAACAAAATAATAACTCAAGCTTTGATTTGCTCATGCTTGTCAATTTCTAATGTGTAAATGATCATACTGAAAATTTAACAAACTGAATCTTGTGAGTGGTTCAAACTGGCTCTGGCAAACTCTTGATTTGGACTCAGGTGCTATGACTCTAGAACCTATGCTATTTCCACACTATCTCTTTCTATGGTCCCTTATAATTATAAATACATGACGTTATAAAAGATGTAATTAAACTGTTAAGTTCTGTGATTGACTTTGTGAAATTTTATTTCACCACATAGCTTACTGAAGTGTTCATTATAATAATGGCCAATTCTAAGGGAGACTTATAGGGTCTTACCTTTGGGGGACTTCTGCCCCTCAGACGTTGGTCCACTCAATGAAAAATAAAAACAGGGACTGAATGTGAATGTGAGGGGATCTGGTCACCTTAATGTGGGACCCTAAAAATAAAGAATGTACTTCCTTTTCAGAGAAGTGTGTCTTTTGGACCTTAGTTTCTTCATCTGTAAAAATTAGTACGTTGGATAATATAGACTCTAAGGTCCCTTCCAGACTTAAATTTATGATCCTACTTTACTTCTACTTTCTCTGGACCTTAGTTTCCTCAACTGTAAAACTGAGTATAATCTCTAAGGTCCCTTCTTCCTTTAAATTCTATGATCCTATGACTTAAAAAGATACTATGGAACAAGAAATATCTGTGGAATTTAGGCAATAAGAGAGCTGGAAAAGGAAGAAATAGTTCAATATTCCTCCCCTAATTTGGCTCTTGTATTTGCTATGTGAAGAGCTGATGGTTTGGGGATCCTTGGCTCATTTTAGTTCTTGGAATTATATTAGAGAAGCTTCTCAGGAAAATACCCCAAAGTTTCTCTCTCTCTCTCTCTCTCTCTCTCTCTCTCTCTCTCTCTCTCTCTCTCTCTCTCTCTCTCTCTCTCTCTCTGTCTCTCTCTCTCTCTCTCTCTTTTCTCTCTCTCTCCCTCTTCCCCCTCTCTCTCCCCCTCCCTCCCCCTCCTATCTCTTTCTCCTTTCCCTCACTGTTTCACTCTATCCCTCTACTTATTTACTTCTCTATACATCTGTCTATCTGTCTGTCTTCTATCCATATATACCTTCAAGACACTTGTTAGCTGTTTCCTCGAATCCCCAAAGTCCTAGTTTCTCTATAAACATTCTGGGGCCCGATTGATCCCACATGTTTGCACAGGCTGCACCTTCCTTCACAGATTCCTGACAGATGTGCCCTAGTTTTCCATCACCCCCTCTTCACCTACTCCACAGAATGCCACAACCTAGCCCAGATCATGGTAATGGGGGCCCAATCTGGCCTTAGGCATAAACTCTAGGAATCTCTTTTTATTGTGGAATAGCATTACAGATGACATTCCCAGGGAGCTGGGAGGGGTTGCTAAGAGATGGAATACCACAGCAAAAGATGGCATTCTCTTTGACCACCTGATTTAATTTCTCCCACCTCTCTAGACCCTCCCCAATAGCCTTGGGCACCAGAGAGAGGGCAAAGGTCAGATGGGTGAGGAGGTTAGAGGACCTGTCAAAAGCCACCCCTTTTCATCTCCCTGGCATTGGGAGTGGAGACTAGAGAGTTCAGCTTTTCAATGGACTAGTGAGAAGGAAAGTGTTTGTGAGAGAGAGGGTCCAGATCTGGGTGTTTTCCTAGCACAGTGTGAGCTCTGGGCTAGGGATGAAGTTGTTCAGTCTGAAACTGCATTGATCTCCAACAGTCACACTGTGTCCTGGCTCAAAAGGAAAGATAGCACTTTCAGATAATACATATTTATCAAACTCCTACTACTTATGTCAGTTTGGAGACAGGAGATGGCCCAAGTTAAGTGGGAATTTACCCATGCTAAGAGGAAGCAAGTGCAAGATGGTATGCATAGTAGAAAGAGCCCTGGACCAAGAGTCCAAATCTTGATGACTCTTTACTACCTATATAGTTTAATAGGTCATTCATTTTCCTCTTGTGTAAAACGAGGTTCTTGGCCCACTAAACGATATCTAAGACCTGTTCTAGCTCTACGGTTCTATGGTTCCATGAAAAGCTGTAGGTGGTAAATGCTTACCTCTGAGTTATTATTGACTCATTTTCTAAAAACCAAACCAAACAAACAAAAACAACAAAAACCATAGATATATTCTTTCTCCTTCTCCTCACCAAGGAAATACAAATATTAAATAACTTTCCAAGAAGATTTTGATTGGATTGTTTAAAGATTTGTAATATGGTAGAAAGGGAATTAGATTTGAAGTCAATGAATCTGAATTTAAATCCTGACTCTGTTATCTATATAACCTGTGTGACCTTAGGTCAGTCACCAAACCTTTCTAGACCATGCTTTTTTAATTCATTTTCCACCAGAGAAGAAATAGATGGTCAGAAATCGATAAATACATCCAATTTTCAGTAAAGGGAAATGGATGAATTACAGATACTACAGAGCAGTTAGTCTAATCTGCCAAAATGTTAGAGTATGTTATCTTATAGAACAATTGGAAATACTTAGGGAAGGAAGCAAAGACTATAAGAATTCTTTCCACTGGCTACATTTAATGTTTAAATATAACACGTAAGTAAGAGTTGAGGATTGGGTCTCTTCTCTTTGAAACAAATAAAATGACTTTTAATGATGGTCTTAGCAATGTGTGAAATTTAGGACCTTCAGGAATATGACATGAAACTACCATCAACTATTAAGTTCCTGCACTGATGGATGAGAATAGCAGTTCATAAAATACACTAACATAATTAAGAAAAAAAACAAAACACTTTATACTAGACTATTAGAGAAAGTCAGAACAACATGATCAGGCCATTTCTGTACCCCAGCTGTCATCTCTATAGCCTTTCCCTTTTGTGTCTTAGATAAAAGTAGAAACCACTTTTTCTTAAGAAAAATTAGTTTGTCTTTTACAAAATCTATTCTAAATTAGCTCCATTTTTCTACCAATCAGCTCACTGGAGAATGTCACCAGTAGGTGGCCAGACAATATACTCTGCCTCCTCTCACTTCCTCTAATCTGGAATCAGAGAGTTTATGGATTTAGAACTGGGAAGGACCTTAGAGGACATCTGGTTCAAGTTCCTCATTGTATTTTTTTAAATAGGTTTTGTTGGTGCCTTTTACCTTTAAATTAACCTTACTTCATACCTTTTCCCAATTCAGACTTAGACAGGATTAAGAAAATAAATTAGGCAAAATATTCAATAAAGAAACTATCTGACAATATTCTATCCTTGTAATTCCCCACATCTTTGCAGTGAGGGAATAAGCACACTTAATTAACTCTTCTATATGACTTGAGTGGGTCATTCATTTTCCTCTTCTCTAAAATGAGGCTATTGGCTCAATAGATGACCTCTAAGGTCTATTCTAGCTCTAACATTCTATGGTTCCATGAAAAGCTGCAGGTAGTAAATGCTTACCTCTGAGTAATTATTTTCCACCTTAATTATTTTCTACATCATTCAAAGTTCAATATATTTTATTTAGTATGTTTCCACTTATTTTGTCTATAATCCTCTATATTGTTCTCTCAACTCTGCATCAATTTGTTGAAATCTTCCTTTGTTTTTCAGAGGTTTATTTCGTATAGCATAATAAGAATAGTGTATTGCATTCATATGCCATGATTTTTTTCAGTTATTTTGGATACCTACTCCCTCCCCACCCCCCAATTCCTGGTCTTTGCTACCACATAGATTGATGCTTTGGACACTTTTGTATATACTCTGTATCAAAGGTTTGGCCATTTGAGGAACCTTTCCATTTTCCCCCTTCCCCTCACCACAAATCCTCTTTACAATCCAGAATTGTTGAATCATTTCATAATTCCACCAAGAGTATACAACTTTATCACCTTAATTTTAAAGATGCAGACAGGGGGCAGCTGAGTAGCTCAGTGGATTGAGAGTCAGGCCTAGAGACGGGAGATCCTAGGTTCAAATCTGGCCTCAGACACTTCCCAGATGTATGACCCTGGGCAAGTCACTTGACCCCCATTGCCTAGCCCTTACCACTCTTCTGCCTTGGAGCCAATTCACAGTATTGACTCCAACACAGAGGGTAAGGGTTTAAAAAAAAAAGATGAAGACAATCAGGTCTACCAACTAATATAAAGTGGTCAGAGCCTTAACCAGAAATGTCACCTGGAATTAAAAAGAGTGAGGAGGATAGGGTGCCATATGGAATAAAGAAGAGACTGATTTCAGATGTAGTTGTACAGGAGTGATTCTGTCACTGGTCAGTGACAGACACTGAGGCATAGCGATGGCAATGAGTTGCACAGGGAAGAAGCCTGAACCCCAGAGAGGGAGTGCTCCCACTCCTAGCAGGGCCATGAGAGGTTTTGACACTGAGAGATAGGACCTGTTTTGCCATGGTTAGTGAAGTCTGTGATCTTGATCACTTCTCTTTCACTGGTGAAGCCACCAAATTTCAGGGCACATGATTAGGCTTAGTTTCATGATAGGTTCCCCAAGTGGCATAATTTTGTGAGGAGAAAATAGTCCTCAACCCCAAATCTCTCTTCTACCATCTTTTTGTATGCATATAGTTTGGCCTTTTATTTTACCTGTAGTTCTGAAGACTCTAATTAGTGTTTGTTTATTTGCTTTTGTCTAGAAATAAATTCAATTGGACATATAAGTAGTGTAGAGAATAGAGCCTGGGGTCAGGAAGACTCATCTTCCCAAGTTCAAATCTGGTCTGAGATACTTACTAGTTGTATGTCCCTAGGCAAAATACTTAACCTTTTTGCCTCAGTTTCCTCAACTCTAAAATGATCTGGAGAAGTAAATGTCAAACACTACAAGTATCTTTGACAAGAAAACCCCAATTGGGATCATAAAGAGGAAGGCAACTAAAAATGACTGAACAGTGACAAAGAAATGCAATGTTGAATTTGAAGTTTGTCTAATGTGTTCAAGACTTTTTATTTAAACTGCCTGTGGGACAGGGGCAGTGGTGGAAAACTCTAAAGGAACCAATTGAACTTTACTTTTCTATCAGTTATTTATCAAACTGAAGCTCCAGGCAAAATGTTCATAATAAAGTCACAACTCACAGGAGGACTTTAATTATAGTACTCTCTCAGTAGACTATCTGACGCCACCATGTGTGAATAGAGTGTGTACTCAGAAGCAGTTGGCAGGACATTGGTCACTGGTGGTGTATGGAGTTCTGGTCAGATGAACAAAGGACCCAGATTCAAATCCCACCTCTAATGTTAATTCTCCGTATGGACTTGGGAAAATTACTTAATTTTTGTAGGTCTTAGTTTCTGTATCTTTAATATGAGGGGGTTGGCTTCAGTGGGTTGTGAGGTTCCTATCAGTTCTGGATTCTATGATTTTATGATCTCAGTGTGGTTCTCTCTCCTCCCATCCCCAAAATGGTGAGGTGCATTTTGGCTTCACATTTTTTCAGGCTGCTTCCTCATTTGTGAAAGAGTAACAGGGTTAAAAAGGAGAAGAGACCATTTGCATTTCAAACAGCTACTTCCTTTTCCCCAGGAATTAAATTCCTAGAGAAGACAGAAATCTCTCTCTCTTGTCCACTTCACTATTTCTCCTTCTAGTCTAGCCCTTGGGGCCAGGAAAACCAAAAAACTCCAATCAGATGTCACAAGTGACAAAGGTGAACAAAGCTGAACAGCTTCTGAGAAGTTAACTTGGAGGTTTTCCCTTTGTGGATATGTCTCAGGTTTGTAGTCCTTTGGTTCTCCTAGAATTCCTCTTCATTGCTTTGTGCTTGTCTAAACACAAACAGTTTGCTGTCCCTGCTACTCCAGACAGAAGCCATGTTTATAGTTTCCAGTCTGAATGGACATAAAACAGTCTTCAAAGTTAAAATTTAGAGCTTCAGATGGGGAACCTTTAATCCAAATTACAGGATCAAAAATTTAGAACTAGAAGGGGCCTTAGATCTAGTCGAACATCCTCAATAAATCAAAAGCAAAAGCAAAAGAGAAAATGTGAAACGGGTTCATTTTCCACCACAAATTGTGTTATCTCTAGTTGATTGTAGATTTCAAGCTGGAGAAAATCTTAACTATCATTTCTTCATTTTTACAAATAGAGACAAATGAAGCCCAGAAAAGCCAATTGTTCACATAGGCAACAAGTAGCCAAGCTGGCATTTAAACCCAGGTTCCTGGGTTCTAAATCCGGGACTGTTTCCACTGTACCACATGCAAAGAAAGTGTTTTCTCTCTTACTCTAGCTGATATAGACACAGTATGTAATAAAATGTCAACATCTACTGCTCCTTTTGTGATCTGAGAACCCCATTAAAAATTACTTGATGTTTTTCAATTATATGTAAAAGCAATTTTTAATATTTTTTCAAAATTTAAGTTCCGAATCCTTTCTCTCCTTCCCTACTTCATCAAGAAGGCAGACAATTTTATATTGTTATGCATATAACAAATTCAATGCAAAATAAATTTCCACATTAGTCAAAAGAAAACAAAGTTTTTTTAAAGTAAAAAATAATATGCTTTCATCTGCACTCAGGCTATATTAGTACTTTCTCTAAAGGTGAAGAAAATTTTTCATCCTCAAGTCCTTCAGAATCATCTTGCATCTCTGTACTACTGAGAATACCCAAGTCATTCACAGTTGATTACCATACAATATTGCTATTATTATATTTATTGTTCTCTTGGTACTATTCACTTCTCTTTTTGTCGGTTTATGTAAGTCTTGCTTATCAGGTTTTTCTGAAAATACCCTACTCATCACTTTTAGTATTCCATCCTAATCAGATACCATGACTTAGTTAGCCATTTCCTAATCAATGGGCATCCCTTCAATTTCTAATTCTTTGTCATCACAAAAAAAAAAAAGCTGCTATAAATATTTTTGTATGTATAGGTCCTTTTCCTTTTAAAAAAAATCTCTTTGGGATACAGATCTAGCAGTAGTATTGGTACAGACTTATTTAGTAGCCAAGGCTAAGTATAACTTTAGAGCCCTCTGGGCTTAATTCCAAATTGCTCCCCAGAATGTTTGGATCACTTCACAATTTCACCAACAGTGCATGTATGCCTTCATTTTCCCAAGACTCTCCTGCATTTGTTCATCTTCCCTTTGAAATCTCTTTCTTTAAAAAAATGACATTAAAGGGAATAACCTCATTGGATGAATAGTCAAGACTTAGTTTCACTTGAAGAGTTGGGAGGAGCCCAGGCTAACTTTACTGAAGAGATCTTTGCAAGAGGTGGGGAAGGGAGGATTTGTCTCTCATCGTTCTCATAAAACCATTGACTCTAGCAACAAAATTTGTCATTCAGAAGGTGATGCCCCATATAGAAGTTGAAGAGATGATCAAAGAGAGCTCATGTTCCAGATATTTCTAAAAAAAAAAACACCTTAACTTGTAGACAAAACTATGGTTTTCCCAATAGCAAGGTAAGGCTGTGAGAGTTAGACTATAAGGAAAGCTGAGTGGCACAGAATCCACACTTTCTAATTGTGGTGCTAGAAAAGATTTCTGAGAGTCCCTAGGGCAGCAAGGAGATCAAATCAGTCAATACTTAAAGAAATTAATTCAGACTCTTCATTGAAAGGTCAAATACCAAAGCTAAAGCTTAAGTACTTTAATACTTCTCACATAATGAGAAGACAGAATTCATTAAAAAAGACCCTGATGTTGGGGAAGGTTGAAGGTAAAAAGAGAAGGGGATGGCAGAGGATGAGATGGGTAGAGAATGCCTTAGAAGCAATGGACATGAACTTGGACACACTTTGGGAAATAGTGGAGGATAGAAGCTCCTGGCATGGTATGGTCCACTAAGTCTTGAGGAATCAGAAATGACTAAACAACTGAGCAGCAGCAGCAGCAGCAGCAGCAGCAGCAGCAGCAGCAACAACAACAACAACAACAACAACAACAACAAACAATAACAACAACAGCAAACAACAACATACTCCACACATTAAAGGATACAAAGAGGCAGCCAACCAAGGGAGTAAACAAAAAAACACGACTCCTGGCAGCAGAGAAGAAATGAGATATGGATTCAATTAAATTGTCTCTAGATGCTAAGAATTGAGCAGTAGTGATGAATTCACCAAGAGAGAAAGGACTTTTAGACTCTTTGGTTCCAAAGTTGTGAGTTACTTTGGCACATATGTTCCCCGAAACTTGTCCCCCTGTTGTATTATATTGACTTCTGGCCCATTCTTCCCATGGATTCTAAGTGTATTTGTGAGAAAGTATCTCTCCCATTTATGAAGGGTATATTTTGTGGTTACTATTTTCCCATGTCATCTTAACAAATACCTTTGTTAAGACCCATTTTTGTCTACTGATTAATTTCTAAGGAGAAGCACAGTGATTGCAGATTATGAGTTACAGTAGTAGAAATAGTCATGCATAAAAATCATTAGAGCCTGAAGTAGTAGCTACTCCTGCTCAAATGTGAGTGTAATTTGGAGGGATATTCCAAAGAGGTTATTATGCATACATAACTTTATACAAATCACACATTCTTCTGTAATCTGACCTCTCCTTTTGGGGGGCATTAGTTTCATTTTCTATAAATAGAAGGGAGTGGACTAGATATGTTTTCTTAAATAGGGTCTGTGTATATGGGGCCTCTAAAAGAGAAGGAATTTGCAAGAAATCACACAGATAGTAAATAGCATAGTCAGCTTTTGAAATCAAGTCTGCTATTTCCAAATTTGAGGTTCTTTATACATAAGTAGATAAACTGTCACTCTAGGAAACCTTCAAATACAAAACTTTGGCAGGCAGGCAGGGATGGGAGTAGGGCAACAGGGTCAAAATTGGAAATGAAACAGAAAGAGAAGGGGATATTCTTCCAATAGTGTAAGAAAAAGTTGTGGCCTTTGCCCTCAGCAAATGAGAAAAAAAAAAGCTTCTTCTTCCTCTGCTGTCTTTGCTTCTTTCTGAAAGTGTTATTATTGGACAAAACTATTTGGAAGATATCAATATACATCAGAAGTGCCAATGAGCGAGGATTCACACAGTAGGTAATCTTGAGCTGCTCAAGCTATTCATGCACCTGGCACTGTTTTTCGAGGCCCTGGGGGTTTTTTACAGGCTAGAGATTTCTTGTGAAGTCATCAGCCTTGATTGCAGTAGCCTAGTGAACCACTGGATTCAATAGGATATTCAAGCCCATGGTGGACTCAGAATGCCAAGATTTGGTAGGAAAGTGCTCATTTATTAAAGGCTTTGTTTTCTCCTTTCCTAATCCCTGACACCTCAACCAGCTAGTTCTTTTCCCATATTATAGTGGGATAAATCTGAGTTTCTGTGAATTCATTCCTCCTCCCACACCAAAGATCTCTTGAACAGGATTAGAAAAGCAAAGTGACTTTCCCCAAAGCTGGAGGATGAGAAATAAACCTACTCCAATACATCTGCTAGCTAAAGCACAGATATGCCCATATGCTACTCTACTCTAAAGCCTTCAATGGTTTGCCCTTGAATCTGGACTAAAATATGAACTCCTTTGCCGAAACCTATGACTCTGACAATTCTTTCCAGTCTTTCGTTCATAATAGTCCTCTTCAAATGGAAGATTCTTGAGGGTGGAGAGTATTTTTGTCTTTGATCCTCAGTGCCTAACGCAATGCCCTAACATATAGTAGATATTTATGAATGGAATAATTTTGGAATATATAATTAGGTGATTTGGAGATAGTTTCTAGAAATGCTTTCATCTTTAGTCACATGTTCTGTGAAATGTGTATCCCGCCTAAGGTCTGCCTAGGAATTGGTCTAAGTATTGGGCAATTATACTCCACCTGCCTTTTTTTCCAAGTCTTCCAACTCATTTTCCTGAACCCAGGATATGATGGAATCTAACTAGATACCAATAGACATATTGATGTAATATAGTTGTAAGAAAGCTCTCTTACCACTCTATAGTTCCTAAAGTAACACTGAAATTTTTTATCTTACTTTTTTTTCAAAAACATGTAGAAACACCTTTTTAAAATTGATTTCTGATATTTTATGATTCAGTTTCTCTTCTTTCCTCCCTTCACCGCTGCCCCTTCCCCAATGTGGTAAATGATCTTTACAGGTTATACCAATGCTTTCATGTAATGCATATTTCCATAGTCTCCATGCCATGATTCTAACGGGGCAGATAACTAAAGGTTTGTTATTCTTAGTGCCACAAGATTCTTGTGGTTATTGTACCTTTCTGCTAGGTACCATGAGTAAATCCAGGATTGACTCCTCAGATTCAGATTCAGGAAAGCTGCCTCTTCTCTGAAGACTTTCCAACAGAAAATGATAGGACTACTTTTCAAAGAAGTCTGAGTAACCTGCTGGCTGGATTAAGATAGTTGTAGCCAATATTGTCTGACTACACATTTTTATAGAAAATCACACATTTCTTCCCCTGAGAAAACAATTTCTAATCTGGCAAGAATCCAAGGTCTCTTTCCTTTGGGGTTTTATAAAAAGTTCATTGGCATAAATGTAATAGCAGCTACATATTCACTACATAGCCATGGATTGACAATGAATTTACAAGTACCTACCTTCTCAACAGATGACAAATCCAATAAACTCTACTTAAAGAATGACCATGGTTGAAGAAGTCCTTTTTGGCCTAAGAGCCTTACTTTTGTAACAACTAATATGAGATAAAATATGGATTATTTCAGCCTTCTGGTTCTTTTGTGAGAGGTCTTCCTATGATTTACTTACAGTTGGTCTTTTGAAAATTCTAAGTTCAGGATTCAATGTTGCTTCTTCCTCTTCTATATCTTAAACTCACTACAGTTTCCAGATTAAAGTCTAGGTCAGGCATCAGCTAGGAGTAACAGAGCAATGTGTTTATGGGAGATAGGGGCGAAGAGTGGAGATTTTTAAGGATTGTAGAGAGGAGTGCCAGCAGAATTTCATGATGATGATGATGATGATAAAGTGAGTTTTAAGAGATCCTTCTTTAGTTCCAGGGCAAAGTGTGTCCCTTTCCTCTCAGGTAATACCCCTCCATGATTTGAATCTCTTTTTTATGATAAATTTTTAGCTAATCTGATCATAATAACATTTAAATTATTATTCTCCCCACCTGCCTTTCCACTAGACCTGATTAGAAGCTGCAAAGCAGTTATTTCAACAGCACACTCTGTTATGGTCAAAGATTCCCTTAATCATAGTAATAAACTTTCACAACCTAAATATATATACATAAATATATTCCACATATATAATAAAAAACTCATTAAGGAAATAAAGTAAAAGATGGCATGCTTTTATCTTTAGTCATATTCCAACAGTTACTTCTTTGGATAGCATCTTTTTTATTCTGAGTCCCTTGGGTTTATCTTGGAACCTTGTTTTGCTGATAACAGTTTAGTCCCTAACAGTTGATCATCATATACTATTTCAGTTATAGTATGTTCTATTCTCCTGGTTCCATTCACTTCCATATGCATCAATTTATATGTCTTTCCAGGTTTTTCTGAAATCATCCCACTCACCATTTTTCAATGTGCAATAGTATTCCATTACCTCTATATGCCACAATTTGTTCAGCCATTCTCTAAGTGACATATAACTCCTCAGTTTCCAGTTCTTTGTCACTATAAAGAGAGCTGCTAAAAATATTTTTTTGTACAAGTAAGACCTTTCCTCCTAACACAGAAATCTTTTAGATACAGACTCATCAATGGTATTGTGGAGTCAAAGGGCATGCATAATTTTATAGCCCTTTGAGTATGGCTCCATTTTGTTCTCCAGAATGGTCAGATCAACTCACAGTTCACACTAGGAGTGTATTAGGGTCCCAATTTGCCCACATCATCTCCAACATTATAATTTTCCTTTTAAAATCAAATAGATATAAGGTGCATTCTCAGAGTTGTTTTAATTTTCATTTCTCTAGTCAACAGTGATTTGGAGCATTTTTGTATGACTATAGATAGTTTTAATTTCTTTCTCTGAGAACTGCCTGGTAATATCCCAGGACCATTTTTCAATTGGGGAATGCTTTCTATTCTTATAAATTTGACTCAATTATCTATATATCTGAGAAATAAAGCCTTTGTCAGGAATACTTGCCATGAAAATAT